>NC_056741.1:1599497598-1599557598 GCF_019279795.1 Protopterus annectens | reverse complement strand
AATAGGACTTGTTGGCTGGACAGATTTCTGTTCAAGAGACTCCCCCTTCTGGGGAATAGACTCCCTCTCCACATCAAGCACAGTACCTCATTAACCCCTATTTAAATGCAACCTGGATAACTGGATGGGAAACAGAAAATACACCCTTGGGATTCCACCTCTGTCCCTGCTGGACAGGGGCATTGGGTGCTGACTTGTCAGAACATGGGTTAAATTCTTGGCTAGGCTTGTAAGGGTCTCAGGGCCAATAATAGCCTAGTAACTTCCTATGATTCTATGAACAGGATGGCATTATTGCACTTAGAGAATGGACTGTCTGTAAAATTGCTGTGTTTTACTTATTAATTAATTTTTATTATTATATTATTATTCTTTTATATTTTAGATTGTAAAATAGTTCCTCCACCCAATGTTTCAAATTTCCTGTAGTATATGTAAATGGTGTTGGATGAAGTATTTTACATCCAAAATTTAAGATTTTTCTAAGAACATCCACATTTTAATCTCATTTTTTGGTGCATTACTCATAAAATTTAGTTTTTTGGCATCACTGAGGATTAAAGTCCGTAAATAATGATGTACTTTTGAGCTTCAGACTATTGCCTTCAGAAAATGCAAACTAAAAGAAATGTATTGTAGCAACTTTCTAATTTTATAACAGCAATGTTAAAAACAGTTTCTGCTTTTCATTCTTCATTCCTCCTGCATTTTAGGCTTTTTCCACATTTTCTGAGCTAAGGGTTGAGAGAAGTGTGCATACCCCTTAATTGTAATGGCCATTGCTCAGTCCATCTCGCTGTCTCTGTCTCACACACAGCTTTCTGCTTTCATGCATGCAAGCACACATACTCTCACACACACAGACAGAAATATAAGCACGCATGCATACATGTGCACACTTTTCTTTTTTAATATTTCTTTTAATTTTCCACTTACTAAACAACAAAAGAGCTGGTTAGGAAGCATAAAAGCATGTCTTGATCACTCTGACTTTCATGCATGCATACATTCAAACACAGACATAAACACACAAACGTTTGTATTTTTTTTTTTTTTTTTTTACATTTTCTGTTTGTTTTAATTTTACGCTCACTAAACAGCAAAAGTGCTGCTTAGTGAATATAAACTAATGGCAGCCAATACCTTTCTTACAGTCCGAGCTCCATGGCAGCTTAGTGTGCTGCTGAGAAGCATTGGACTCATTTTTCAGCTGGCATTATCTGTACATTAACACCCGACTGGAGAATGTTCGTTCTCTAACCAGGGTTTAATGTTTGGATTGCCCATTCTCTAAAATGTCTTAAATGGCAGAGAACTGCAAGGAGTTTTAGACTCAAGGCAGTTTAGTAACACTAATAAATGGGGAGTACGTATGTCAGAAGAAAGCCAATAATTATAAAGCAGTAGTAGAACACATTCGTGGTGATTAAAACCAGTATCCTATTACTCAGACAGAAGTACAAAGTGAGTTTGTGAAGGTATTTCGTCCTGTTGCTGTTATTCCCAATTTACTGGTTTTAGATATTTACTGGATAGTTCCAGTATACTCAACAAAATGAGGATGTTTCATTTCTTGATTGCTTTTAAGTTCAATTTAACAGTCTGTATCTGCCTTAGTTAAGGTCTTTAAACCTTTCTTAGTAATTCTAATAAGTAATTGCACTACAGTTTGCCATTTAAATGGTCACACATTTGGTGTTATACTCTAGTTTATTTCTTAAACCCACTGTAACTGTTATCAGCCCCTTATGATAATTTGACAATTTTCCCTTCTTCTCCTTGTTAATTAGTCATTGTGTACAAGAACATAATTATAATTTTTTGAAGTCTCTCCTTGTAAATTATTTAAATACATTTATCCTCAAATTGTATTCCATGTTGCAGGAAGTAAATGCACATCATTCTGGTGTTCTGCCACAGAATAATCTCATCAGTGCTAACTCCAGCATACAATGGTTTGTAACCTTTTTAGCCCACCACTGTTCAATCTGAACACTGTGACATTGTACTATTATATAGTGTGATTTACCTGCATCCATATTCACCTTCCCACTATGCACCTTGTCTAGCTCAGGGCCCAGTTAAGGGTTATTTATGCAAAGCCACTGTAATTTCCTGGATAAACCAAACAGTGGTCTGACCCTCTATAATGTACTGCAGATCAGTATTTCTGAAATTACCTCTGTGGGAGTGAATACCCAGGCCTTCCTTCCCTGCGGGAGGGATTACCCAGGTCATCCTACTTACTTAATATAGGGTTGCTGCCTTTTCAGATGCCCAAAGTGGGACTTTTTGTACTAACATGAGATTTTGCAAGATAAACTCTGCCAACAACCAATGCAAGGCCCTGAACATCACACTTTTGCCTAAATAAATGTTTATTGTTGCAACATTTGAGTTGTTTATGCTGTTTCATGTTTCAGATATAAAATAATTATTTTATTCAACTATTAAAGGAAGCCTGTGACATTTTTTCTCATAAAATCTCAGGATATTTGCTGTTTTTCAATTTTTTTTCACAGGACACAAATGCCCAAACAGGGAATGTCCTGCGCAAAGAGGGACAGGTGGTAATCCTAGCTTAATAAAGTTTCCATTGTGAACTTCTGCTTCTTAATTTCACTTTCTTCATACGCTTTCTGAGTCATGAGTTCTTTTCCCGCATCTGTCTACAGCAAGATTAATCTGTTCACTTTCAGACTTAAAAGCTGCCATTTTCTGTATGAGTTTTATATCAAAACAGTGCATGTGTTTAACATGGATTTAACAACATATGTAAGAGCTTCTGTTAGGATTCAGAAATTTAGAAGAAGAAATATGATTTTGGCTAAGAAAGATGAATAGCTATGGTATTGGACTCAATCTTTATGCAAGTCATAGTAACTAGAAGTACCGATGCTATTGTATATAAATACATAAATGATCTTATTAGCTGCTAATGGAGATGAAAGAATTGGGCCTTTGATCAAATGGACGAATATATTTAAGGGGTTCCGAGTTACAGATGGGAAACAGTAAAACACTGAAAATGTTATAAAACCTCTTTCTGAATATGAAGGGTGAAAGTATTTATTTTAAGAAAAGAGATTAATGTAAGGAAGTAAATTCCATTAACCATTACTATTACATACATGCATATATTATTCTACCATGCTCAGTAAAATTATTCTGCACAGATACTTCAGACATATTTTACTTGAGTTATGCAACATACATTTAAACCAGAAGGAACAGAAGAACAGCATAAAGCAGAGTACAGATTTATGAGTTGATCCTAGCTGATATTACATTGTTTTGCATGAACAGGTCCATGTAAACCTAGCGATGCAGTTTTCTTTTACTTTCTTTTTAACTTTTACCTTTTCTTCCTGTCTATAGGAGACTGCCTGCTGGATGAACCGGTGAAGCCTATTGTGTTGCCTGCGGAATTGCCAGGAGAACATTATGGCCTATCACAGCAATGTGAGCTGGCATTTGGGCGTGGCTCTAAGCCCTGTCCTTACATGCAGCCTTGTGCTAAGCTATGGTGCACTGGAAAAGCTCGTGGCCAGTTAGTATGTCAAACCCGTCATTTCCCTTGGGCTGATGGCACCAGCTGCAAGGAAGGGAAGTTCTGCCTGAAGGGAGCCTGTGTGGAGAAACACACTCCTTCCAAATATAAGGTAACATTACTGCTAATAGTGTTTAAATAAAAAGACTATGAAATACTGTTTTTGTGAATAACTTATAACCCTAGCATCATCTTAATGCTAAGAAAGTATCTATGATCATTACAAAACAGCTGTCACAGCAGTAAGTTATATGACTCAGAATATTTTTGACCTGCCAATAGCTTTTGATGATGTGATTGTGAAAAGGGTCACAGTTCTCTATAAAGACCACCAACTACCATAACCTAGCCTAATTGTGGGACATCATTAGGCAGCATTTAAGAAAATATGCAAAGGGCATCTGGACTTTCCGTATGGACACTGCATCACTTTCTGTTCTATTTTTTTCTTCTTCTCATTTGCCTACTTAAGATCATCCAACAATGATAAGGGCACTTAATGACCCATTAAGAAATGGGTAATGTAAATTAATTAGTTTCTTGAGCAAAACAGCTGATTAGCTTTTCTGGAAACCCTTAAGTGTCTCATTTAAATGGCAGCACATCTTACTTCCTTTCAGTATTTGTTTCTTTTATTAGTAACCCTTTTTATGCCACCTTGTTTGCCAGAATACTCATGCCTCTGCCTTCACTGTAAGCTTATCCACCATGAAAGAGGTTTGTTTGGCCATAAATACAGTTTAGGTCTGATTCCATGGTGACTGAAGGGAGTGGTGTTTTTTATCAACCTGTCATGAGCCTAGTTCTTAATTATAGTCAATGGAAAACAGCGCGCATAGCTCCCCAGTAGGCTGAATTATTTCTGTTTTCTTTTATCTGTTCATTTTCCTTATATCTATTATATCAAATTAGACTTTCAGTGTGATAGCAAATTGCTTTGGAGGCAGTGAATTTTTGTAACTCATCTGTCTGTAGAAACCCTTGTTTGGTGTTTGGTTTCTTACGTTATACCTTGGACAGAGTGTGTGTGTGTGTGTGTGTGTGTGTGTGTGTGTGGGGGGTATTTGGCATGAGTTTATCCTTAGAGATGATGTCCTGCATTTTTGGATTAATAGTATGGTACTCTGCAATATTTCTGTTCTGTGGCTGTTCACTGCTGTGAAGATGGTTGCTGTTCTTCAAAACTAGACGGTCTTATGTTGCATATATACTTACTGTGTTGTGTGCTTACAGACAACAACATTATGTGATTGTTAATAGTAGGCAATGTGGTGTACTTAACAGTTGCTTTACAAACAGAAATATACTAAATTACTTTATGTCTCAGTAAACGAGAGCTACTTTACTAAGAAAAAAAGCAAAACGTACTTTTTTTGAAAACAAAGTACTTGTTATATTTATTTAAATTTGTTTACATTGGTTTTACCCCTTCACAATGAAATTTCTGAACAGAACTATGCCAATTTAAAAATATGAATCTTGTAAGGCGTAAGCTTTAATTTAGGAATCAGGACCATTGCTTGAGATTTATCTGCTTTATTTCAGCAGTTAATGCATCGGTTCATAAGTAAGAGTTTGGAAATTCCTGTGCTTTGCTTCAGGAAACAAACCAGCCAGCTGGTTTCCATCTGCAGCATTTGTCATACAGCATGTGTTAGCTCACAGAGATGTCTGTTAGTAATGTTTGTGCCGAACTTCAGTCCACATGCCAGGTTTCAGACCATATCTGAATGCCTGCTCCAGTGAGTAAGTGAGAATCCTCTAAAATAACAGCAGAGTAAATTTTTATTTATTTTTTTTTTCTTTACATGGGTAAGTCCTCTGCAGGTCCACAATGTGGAGCCTCCCCTTCATCCCTGCTACTATGTGTAGTGACTTTCAGAACACTTTATCTCAGTTAATAGAAAATTCTCTGAGATATAGCTAGTTAATATTTCCCTCTTACTGCACTTAAACTTGCAGAACTCTGAAGAGTGCTTTTGTAATCTTCAAACATACAACATCTAGAGGCATTTATGATGGCATTATAAGCCAAGAGCAGATGTCATGCAATGAAAGTAGATGCAGATTTTTCCACTGGTATAAGAAAATAATCCTTTTGCAAAAAAGCACTGGATGTTGAAACAGAATGGATACTGGTACAAGTCTATGTGTATTTGAAAGGACCAACAAGAAGTAGATTCACGGTAGCTAAGGTCTACAGAAATAGGTAGTACAGAGTCCAGCTAGTTAGACTCAGTGGGTCGAGTTTTTTTTTTTTAAATGAAAAAGTCCAGTTATGTTTGAGTAGCCATTATGGATTGAAATATTAATATTCTGTAACTTACAGCTTATATTATAATTCTAGACAGATTTATAAACTTATTTCCTTGAGACACAAATTAACAAACTGCATTTCCTTTTCACAGGTTGATGGAGGATGGGGCAGATGGGGACCATATGGAACATGTTCACGCACCTGTGGAGGAGGTGTGCAACTCGCCAAACGGGAATGTAATGATCCAGTACCAAGTAGTGGTGGCAAGTATTGTGAGGGGATGCGAATCAAATATCGCTCTTGTAACCTCAGCCCTTGTCTTGAAACAGGTAGGGAAGATCTTCTGCTGGAACACCTAAGTACATTTGGAGCCATGCAATGCCTTAGGATGTTTCTGGTTTAGTCTGTAATTAAGAGCACTGAAAATCTCAACTTTTATTTAGTATATAAATAATTGCAGGAAAAACTCTGAGCTGTACCATAGGATAACTGATAAATGAAAATATCCAAAAGGAAAAGTCCTTTAATAGTTATGCATCTAAAACATCATGGCAGATTTGTTAATCTTTTTCACCTGCAAACACACGAAACAGAAGCAGCTGATAAAAATGTACTGGGTAAAGTTGTTTAGTAGTGTAAGTACATGATTTCATTTTTAAACTAAGCTTAGAATGCGTTTTATTCTAGGAGCCTCTCTCTGTGCCTGTTGACTACCTGCTCCCCATTTTCATCGTCAACTAGATAGCCTTCAGGGATTTGTCTTATATCTCTGCAAATGGATCAGTGGAATTTACCTCTGCATATCAGTAGTGTTTTTGGTTATGACATGAACACTGTTCTCTGGTCACTAGTACTTGGCCCTTTCATCAGCAGTATGTTCAAACACCAGTTGATGTCAGGCTGTTCAGCAGGCAGGGCTGCCTCCCTGCCCAGAGAGAGTGGATGGACCAGCATTGTACACTCACATTGAATCCCCACCCCCCACCCCATAGCTCCTGCAGTGCCTTGGCTGCTAATCAAACTTGGGTTGTCTGAGAGGCAGTCATGGCTTTACCCACTGTACTCCAGAGGTGGCCAATAGCATGCTTGGAATATTACAGAAGATTAAAATGACAACAGGAAGGACAGAATATCAAAATAAACAAAAAGAGTGAACAAAAAGACGTTATTAGTACAACAGTAGCATGTTATACATCTGCTAGCCAACTTAAGTAACTGCAGGACTGTTCAGCATGGATCTATGTTAGTTTATTGAAAAAACACATATGGTCGATAATGCAGTTAGTCAAGAAACTAACATAAAGCCACACAACACCCACCAACAACACAAGCAATGTTTTTGCAAGGGGCTGTGCCTCCCTCGACACCATTGCTAATTATTTATACCAACTCCAACATCACACTACAGTGGGGAAAAGTGAAAATTTCCTGATCCCTACTTTACTGTGATCTCACTTGGAATGGTTCCATGAACCAAATTGTTGACCATGTGGTCTCAACCATATGGGTTTCCACAATTTGGCCTTTTGACAAATTGAGTTAGACTCGTTTTTGCATAACATGACATTCCTACCCCTCAGGCAGTGAGGCAGTATGTTTTTGTGCCCTTGTATGATTTCTTATTACTGTACAGTGGAAGCACTTGTAGACTTTTGAACGACAAGCTTCTTTGCCAGTCAGGATACTACCAAAACTTGCATGGTCAGATGCATCTCTATAGCCAGGCTAACAGTACTGCTGTGGAATGGCATTTAATTCAATGTAAAACCCAAATTGTAAAGTATGATGTGAACTCCTGTCCATGGAACCACCAAATTCCACACATCATTTTTTTCAAAAGACTCCTAAACACGTAAAACAAACTCATTGCTGTCCATATTTAAGCACAACCTAGATCTATGGATGGGAAACAAAACATTTAACCCAGGACTTCCCCCTCTACTACTAATGAAAGAGGCAGATCCTAAATGCTTTAACCATGCATTGTCCCCACAAATTGTCTATGGTATGATCCCGGTTATTCTTACCAGAGGTAACGTGTAATTATCAACCATGCGATGGGTAAAGTCAGTCTAAATGGGAATTGTTAATTTAAGCACCGAAAGGGAAATTGGTTGAACTTACAATGGCATGCAAGGGTAACTAGTCTAACACCTGTGAACCTATAAGCTGTCCATACCCCCACCAGTGGATTCCACTCACTGGTCAGACACATACCACACACATATGTTGCTGATCCAGTGTACGACAGAGGAATGTCTTTGTTCTCACGGTCTTAAATGCCCTTTTTATTAAAATGCCAACAACAACTGTGTCGCAGGTGTAAATCAGTTTGCATCCATATTCCTCTCACTCTCTCTTTTCACCTTGAAGACACTCTGAAGCAAACTAGCCATGATATCTATACCTTACATATTCTGATATTAGGAAATGACTATAGAAAGTCAACAATGGTCAGGTTCCTTGTGATAATAGCGTGAGCAGTTCTCCTTACTGAATGTTAAACTTCTCATATAGGCTTGTTAAAGGAAACTTGAACAACTTTAAATGGGAGCACTGAGCTCCTAGGAGCTGATACGATGCATGCAATTAATACTCAAGGTAAATTAAAGTGAAATGAACTGAGCTCCTAGGAGCTGATATGGTGCATGCAATTAATGCTCAAGGTAAATTAAAGTGAAAAGAACTGAGCTCCTAGGAGCTGATACGGTGCATGCAATTAATGCTCAAGGTAAATTAAAGTGAAAAGAAAATGCATGTTTCATGGTTGTGGTGGGGAGGGAATGAGTTCATATTCAAGTAAAAAAAGTAGTGTGATTTTTCACTTCCCAGAGCAGGAAGATGTCAGTATGTTACATGATATATGGGAAAGATGGGAATTATCACATAAGTAAAAAGGCTTTGCAAGGAAATTTAATTGATATTGCCCTCTGCTCATTTTTAACTTGACAGTAAATTGCTATCAATCTTGTATATTTCCACAGGTAAAAGCTTTCGTGAAGAGCAATGTGAATCCTTTAACAGCTACAATCACAGTACCAATCGACTTTCTTCGACAGTTGGCTGGGTGCCAAAGTACTCAGGGGTCCTGGTCAAAGATCAGTGCAAACTCATTTGTCGGGCTAATGGAACTGGCTATTTTTATGTACTCGCACCTAAGGTACACACCTGAGAGCAGCATGTGCTAAAATTATTTTTTTTCTGTGTGGTTAGTAGCTTTCACATGCTAGACAGGGCACACAACCTCTGCAAAAGATAGCACATGATGCTGTAATAAATTAGTCTGTTCATTTATACATTCATGCAGCTGATCTGCAAAAATAACTCTCCAGAATATTAGATCTGTCTGTTTGGGGTGTAACTGTTGTAGTTGCAGTGAAAAGTCTGTACCTTTGATACACAGGTATGGTCTTCTGTTTAGTTAAAAAGGTGATATGTGGCATCATAATCCTATTGCAGATAATCTCAGGCATAAACAAAACCACTGCACCAGATAAAGTCCAGGCCAGGCTCCAAAAATATAATACAAGAAATCCAAGCAGAAAAAGGACATGCATGGCATAAAACCAAACAGTTTATTTAGTAAAAAACATGTAACCACTTTCATGTAGTACTCCTACGCTTCAGCAGACATTGTCAAAATGATCAGGATCAGAACCACTAGACCAAAGGATTTAAATTTTGCTTGTGACATAAATAAGACATGTTAGCAAGACAGATATGTGTCTCAGAGGATCCCCATGCTCTGGAGCAGGCTCCCCATTCATGTGAAGCAGAGCCCATCCCTAACCCTATTTAAGCACAACCTTGACCAATTGAGAATTCACCCTGAGTATGGCCCCAATGTTACTGACAGAGGGAGACAGTAATGCCCAAACTGACATACTCCCCACATAATCTGTAGAAACTTCCTAACTAATACAACCCCCTCATAATAAACACTCATAATACATAGGAACACAGTTTGATTAGGTTGCACAGCTAGGCTTATAAAGACCCTGGTGGATGTTAGCCTGGTATATACTTATGAAACAATGGAATCTAATTGCCATGAGTTGAGCACTAACTCTGAAGACATCCATCACCATCTTCAGAAAATTCTCTCTCCTTCTTTCAACTCAGTTTCCACACCATCACTAGCATGTACTCCCCCAAGTTGTAGACTCTGGAGCCCAAGCCAAGCGGCTTTGCTGCATTGCCCTTCTACTTTGTATCCTGGAAATGCAGGATGTCCAGCCTCCTCCTTACCATCATGTCATCCATTTCCAAGCTGTGTCCTGTCAGTGAACCTATATTTAGGTTGCGTACCTCTCAACTCTTACAGCAAGAAATCTTGAAAAAGCCATATATAAAAGTGAGACAAAGGCCCAGAAATAGGGACAATTTTTAAATATTGCTCTTAGAAAATTAGAAAGTTGATAGACTAACAGGTTTTGCATTAGCATGAATTTTCTGAAGGGTGTGAAATCTGAAACTCAAACGCATGTCATTATTTTCTAACTTCAATCTTTAATGATTTGCTACCAATTTGCCAGAAAACCACAATTTTATGAAAAACTGTCCAAAAATATGAGTAAAAAATCTGGACATTCTGCGAAAATCTGTAGAGTTGAGAGGTGTGTTAGGTTGATTTGTTGATTGAGTTTATATCCAGTTATAACTAAACAACGCTATCTCTGATAACCCAGGCTGGGCAATGGGACACTGGCTAGCCACTAGCTTATTGACCTAGGACTGCTGGGCTTTGTTGGCCACACACTGGACAATAGAATCACATAGACCTAGTCGTCTTGTCAGCATGGGTCCCTGGCATAGATGGCATCCAAAACACAATTATCACAGGTAAACACTCATATTTTGGCAATATTAGTTAAACTGACTAATTTACCTGTTGCCAGTTTTTATACCACTGAGAGGCTAGTCCTGACATAGCACACAATTTGTGATCCATGTTCTCTTACCTAGAGGACACTGTGAACTTCAGTTAATGTCTAAAATGGTTAGTCTACACAACTCATCCCCCCCAATAGGGAGCAGCTAGACTCTGTGCTGCTGCTTAGGACTCCATTCAAATTTTGGGGGCTACTTTGAGGTGTACACACCCAACATGTTTTTATGAGTTGGGCATTATCCCAGAGAGACACAGAAAGAACAAGCAAACTCCCAGAAATGTAGCTAGTGTGGGACAAAGAGTGCAAGCACCCCTGGCTCAAGGTGTTATGGGAGTGATCAGATAATGCCCCTCAATCAATAGTGCAGCACCAGTGTTAATTTTAGTACCTGCATTTCTGAATACTGTACAGAAATTAATTTTAATGCTATATTTAGAGTTGAGGAGCACAGATTGTGGAGATGGTGATCATAAAAAAGGACCCCTTGCTCCTCAGCAAACAGTAGAGGGGAACCCAATTGGAGAATGGCACCAGGTGCTAAATGATCCAAATAACCTCAGTGGCTAGAGATAGGTTTGAAACCTGTATATAGTGCTTGGGAAGCAAAGATGATGATAAAACATGGGGTTACAGAACTGAAGGCTGTTAAACATCAGCAGGTTGGAATCTTGACCATCAAACTTATCAAGTCATATCTAAATGGTCTTATATCTTGTGATCACCTGGCACATATCTAAAGCTATATGATTTGTACCTGGTATGCTAACCTGATTAACAAAAGCTCAATATAAATGACTAATCAGTAAATGATCATCTGATCCCAATACATGCAAGCTTTTTTCTGAATTTGCTTAGCTGTTCTTCTCCACAAACAGAGCACCTGAATGTTTTATAGAATCATAACCCTTATTGCATTCTGCCAAGAGTTAGTTATTAAAAACTTTCCTAAATGTAATTATAGTACTCCTGGTTAAATCTGTCAGTCATTCGTGTAGTCCTTGTGCAAACTACCATAATTAGCAATAATTCAACAAGATTAACTTCCAGTAGTGAAGCCAGATAATTATTCTAAAGAGAGACTGCATCATCTTGCCTTCTACAATGAAGTCCTTCAAAAACTCTCTTTCAGACTATACAGTTACTTCTGCCTGCTTTTGCTTATTCATGTCTTAGCAGACTTTGACTAGTTCTGCTAATTCGTTTTACCGTGGTACCTTTTATATCCACCTGAATATCTACTGCTCAGGCTGACAGGACCTTGGATTAGTGTCTCATTTGAAGGAGTGCAGTGACTCCTTGTGCTAAACTGCAGTGTCAGTACTGGAAATGAATACAAGCACCTGTAGTGGAAATAGAACGTGGTCTTTGGATCTCCCTGCATCAAAGGTGAATGTGCTACCTGCTAAGCTATGGATACTGCTCACCTCCATTCCTGCTGAAGATCTGGAACAGGCAGACTTTCCAACTATCATGGGACTAAGCCATCTCAGGTATATAATCTGGAATATGTCCTTGCTGATTTTTCATTGCTGAACATTTTCCTAGTATTGTGTGGTCAGCAGTGATTTCATTCCATGATGCCCACTTTGTCGCTGACCCTGTAATCACTACCAAAACGTTTCTCTCCCTGGATGCATTGATGTGCCTCTAAGAAATTCATTATCAGAAGATAAGAACAAGCAGTAGCCACATTGGAAACCAGTATCTTTCTCTGAGTGCAGAAGTATTAATACATGAAGACCTGTTAGTGCACTCTGAGGAACCGAGCACTCTCCAAAGGCAATGAGTTTTTGCCTTTGGAAGATTCCATGAGTTTCTATGTCATGAGAAATCACTGCTATGCTGCTATTATGTTGATACAATTTATTTGGTCAGGACTGTGACTTTCACATTCATATTTAGTGGCTTTCTAATGGTCTTTATCTCTGTTCTAGGTTGTGGATGGCACCCAGTGTTCCCCTGACTCTACCTCCATCTGTGTCCAGGGCAAGTGCATGAAGGCAGGTTGTGATGGAAAACTTGGGTCCAAAGCAAAATTTGACAAATGTGGTGTGTGCAACGGGGATAACAGGAGCTGCAAAAAGGTTTCTGGCCTCTTTACAAAACCTATGTAAGTAGTATTTGTTACTTTTAAAATTTTAATTAAAGAAACCACATGTGCTTTAGTGAATGTACACTTTTTTGGGTATGTCATAAGTTACATTTTTTAAAATATGACTATGACAGTATGTTTTGCCTGAAAGGTGAGCAATGGATTCCTGCTTAACAGAGATGAGTGGTGCATGCTTGCGTGCAGTCCTAATCTGTACATATAGGCAGACAGCTGGCATGCTTGCAGAATTGACGAAGTACTCTTGTGTTGTGTGTTTTTGCAGTGTTTATTTATTTATTTGACATTTGTTTACCAAGAAAGTCTTTCTGGAGTAGTATCCCATTTTCAGTGGAGACCCAAGGGGAAGTGCTCCACACTGACCTAATGTGATTACAGCTAAATAAAGTTATTACAAAATCTAGTACAGAAAAACAACATATTAAAAGTAGTAGCAAAAAATCAACGTTGATACGTGTAGTGTGAACCTATACATGGTTACTGCAAATGTCTGGACAGATGTAATAAACTGAAAAAGAACCTTGTCAATAATTAAAGAATTCACAAGTCGCAGTTCCTACAAATGACATTTAACACATTTAGTACACCCTTTTGTTGCCATGCATAATGTCCTAATGCAGAAAAATACAATTCTGCATGTTTGAAATACATTGTAGAACTCACCAGAGTGGGCATCTTAGAGACTGGTAGTAGGTTTAAGCTGAGAGGGAAAGATAGAAGTCAGTACTAGATGGACTTAAACAGAAGGAGCAGCTAGAAGCTAGTAGAAAAAAGATTTTAACAGGATGGACAGATAGACACCTGCAAAAGGATTTATGCAGTGATTTACAACAGCAGTAAAAGATAAGTGCAGAAACAAGAGGCCAAAAATAACACACTGGAAAAGCTGAAGCAGGCAATATACAAGTTTAAAGGGAGGACTGCAGTATACAAGGCATCCATTTCATATGCTTGCTGCCTAAAAGCTTATATTACGTTTGCTCAGTCACAAGAACTTGCAAATTACAGATCAAGCACACACATTCTTGGAATGCATGTACTAAAGTTGATCAATTTATGAGCAAGTGTGGCACAAAACCAGTATCTTTTGTAGGGAGCGAGTCCCATGCATCACCCAATGTGGGAGGCAAGCCCTCACACTTATTTTTTTTTTCACTCTGAGATCATTGCATCTTAGAGAAAGAGTGATAACTGACAGGCACTCTAATGTCTGTCTCTGTCTTTTTTCAAGGTGTACTAATCTTAGACAACCCAGAATTATAGGCTGTTGATCTGTATCTTAAGAACCATATCAATTACCAGCCTTTATATTTTGCAATACGAATGTCTAAAGATGGGACAAACAAGTCTGTATTGGAGTGATAACATGTTTCCCCTATACATTATGGACATAAGTGCTCAACTTAGGGTGAATTTGTAATTACCCATCAATTTATCCAACTTATATTTGAATACAGTAAGGGAAGGACTCAGCTTTCTGTGGAGTTGAAGACATTTCCATAGAGTGGTATCTGCTGTAATACATATCTGTCCTTCCAGAATGTTCTATTAATTTTGCAAAAAAGATTCAAGTCCCTTGAGAGAGTGTAAATGACACCATTGGACTTATGAATGTGTAATACATTGGACTGAATTGGGTGTGTTGAGGCTTTATAAGCAAGGCAGGAAGTTGTCTGTCAGTAGCCTGTGTGATAGAATAATTATGTCTCTGGATCTGGGTGGCACACCTTCAGATAGAGTACAGAAGAATAATTATGTCTCTGGATCTGGGTGGCATACCTTCAGATAGAGTACAGAAGAATAATTATATCTCTGGATCTGAGTGGTGCACCTTCAGATAGAGTACAGAAGAATAATTATGTCTCTGGATCTGGGTGGCATACCTTCAGATAGAGTACAGAAGAATAATTATGTCTCTGGATCTGGGTGGCACACCTTCAGATAGAAGGTGTGCAATGAAACAGGACTTCCTTACTGTACTGGATATGTGTTGCTGAAAAGATAGTTCATTGTTGAACGTTATACGTTCCCCTGATCTCTAACTACAGGATCAATTTTCAGAGGGGTGGTTTCAGTGTAATAGTTATAAAGGAAGTCAAGATTGCTGAATTATACAGTTATATATTTCCTGGCATTCAGTTTCAGTCCATGGTTTTAACTCCAACTATTTGTTTGAAACAGGCTTTCTTGTGTGAATATTTTGTCCTCTGTGGAGTTTTTCGATTGTACCAAGTTTGCAGTCATTTGCAAACTTAGCCAGCTAGAAACCCTTAACATTAGCTCTGATCACAGAGAAGTAAATACCAGGGAGGAGTTGCCAAAGACTGACCCCTGGGTCTATCTGCTGGTGGCAGGTCTTTTGGAGGAGGAAGGACCTGCCACCCTTAATTCCTGGGTTCTATTTGTGAAGCAGTGTGCTATCCAGTAAGTAGTTAATATTTAGATGAGATACTTTATCAATGCTGCCTGAGTGCGGGATGGTGCTGAATGCCTTTCAATGGTCCAGATGTGCAGTGCGCATTGATTTGCCCTCATCCATTGTCTCCATGACTTTTTCAAAGAAATTGACCAGGTTAAGTTGACAGGACCTGCTCTTGTTGAATCCAAACAGGGCTGGAAACAGAGCATATAGTTTACCTATATCCCTGTTTATTAATTCCATAATGATGCTCTTCATAACCTTATAAATGAGACTGGTCAGGTTGATGAGTTTATAATTACCTGGATCCATTGTAGCCTAATCTTTGCGCAAGAAAATGATTGTTGTGTCCTCCATTTATTGAGCACAATGACTGTTTTGAGGCTAGTATTGAATAGCCTTTGTAGGGGGTCTGACAAGTCATGCTTCAGGGTAGGTAGCCGGTGTTAAAAGACCTCATAGATGTAGTGCTCTTGGCCTTAGGTAGTGTGTTAAGAACTTGTCCTTGGGAGATTTTTTTTTTTTTTTTTTGTGGGGTGGTGTAGATGAGGATATTTGATCTAAGAATATTGTACGGGGGAGTGAAGCATACCTCTCAACTGTCCAGATTTTCACAGAATGTCGAGATTTTTGACTTGTAGTTCTGGTCTGTTCCTCATACAATTTGTGTTTTTTTTTTTCTGGATTTTTGTGGCAAATCAGTGATGACTGAATTCATATTCAAATATAATGACAGAAGTTTGAGTTTCTGATTTCATATACCTCAGATAATGCATGCTAACACAAGGAGGAACAGTTGAAATTTCCTAGGAGGTATGGTGTTTGGCTCAATACATATGGACCATACTGGTTAGGTAAAAGGTACAAGGCACATGGAGGGATCCTTGTAGTTAGCTATGATGTAATAATGGGTTCATTTGTAGTAAGTTAGACAGGGCGGCCACGGTGGTGCAGCGGTTAGCGTTGTCGCCTCACAGCAAGAGGTTCTCCAGTTCGATCCTCAGCTGGGGTGCCTTCTGTGTGGAGTCTGCATGTTCTCCCTGTGGTCGTGTGGGTTTCCTCCGGGTACTCCAGTTTCCTCCCACATCCCAAAGACATGCTGTAGGTGGATTGGACACTCTAAATTAGCCCTAGGTGTGAGTGTGTGCCTTCTGTGGAAGGTTGGTCACCAGGCTGACAACTCAACACCATAAAACTCCACTGCCAACTCCACTGCCAATCATTAACGGACAGTTGTTCCGCTGTGGTGACCCCTAACTGGGAAAAACCGAAAGAAGAAGAAGTTTATAGTAAGTTAGACACGCCAATGACTTGGAAATCCTCAACATCCAATTGGTCAGGAGGCGAGCTTTTTTTAAAGACTGTAGGGATAACTCCACCTTTAGTGCATTCATCTAATGTGGTGGGCCTGTACAAGTGATAGGCATTGAAGCCTGCACTGATGGGAGTGCTGTCATTCATCTTAAACCAAGTGTCTGTGATGATGCATATAGCAAAATATTCCAGGGTAAGTAGTACTTGCAGGGTGTGGAGCTTTTTTTTGCTAAGGTGCCTAGCATTGAGCAGCAATACCTTAATGCTATCCAGATTCAGATTAGTTATTTTGTAAGCTTTAGAAGACTGACATTGCTTGAAAAAGGCACCAGGGGGAAGGGGAACAAGAATTTGATAATGTAAGTAAACCTTGTGAAAAGGGTGCATGCCATCCTGGCAAACTAGTTAAAACCATCTACCATATTTTCCCAGGCTGAAATACAGTGTGGAGGCCATAGTCCTGATTTACTACGATATTTGAGATAACCTGTTTGTTGCTTGACCTCTTTTATTTACTTATTTATTGTGATTTCCCAATTAGAGATGAGATGTAAATGTTTGAAGTTCATGCCTGTGTATTATTGACTATTATATGGGGGTTCATATCTGTAGGCAAGGAAAAAAATATTATGCCTTCATTTAATGTTCTTATTATGGTCTGAGGCTGGTGCTTTTTGGACTTCATTATGTAATGGTGAGGTTTTCTACATCATTATTTGCAGATGTGGTTTACACAAAGTTTCTGCATCCTAATATACATGGATTATATTGATAAACATTGTTCATAAGGTATAGAACTGGTAAGCAGGAAACACAGACTCGAAGCCTACACAATTCATAAGGCTTGCCGAAATGTGGACCATGTGAGGAGGCAGACTGGTGTACCTGAAGGATTCCAAGTACTGAGTATGTAGGAAAATGAATGCAGCTATTGAAATAACCTTGCTGCTCAAGACTTACAGACATGAAAGTGCTGTGGTAAATGCTTTTATTAAATTTAATTCGGGGTCAAATCATCTGGGGTCAAACTGTCCAATAAGTATTCTCATTGACAGTAAATATGAATATAAATATGAAAATGTGTCCAATTGAATTGGGGTCAAATTGTCCAAGGTCCAACTGTCCTGCTTCCAGGTGTATACCCCAGGCAACATACTACATGATAACAACTGCATACCACCCAAATCATAAAGCAAAAACAAACAGCAAATCAATATGGAAAGCTGACCTTATGCTTAGATTAGGATTTTCAAATAATGTTGTCAGCTTTGTGACACACCAGTAAGTCAAGACTATGGAAAGACTGCAATGTAAGCACATCCCTTGCTGGATTCTGAGCTGTGCATACAAATATTATAACTCAACCACACTTATACCCCCCATTAACAATAACACTGCAGACTGTGCACCAGTAACACTACTTCCAGACCAGATTCCTCTCCTGTAATAACATGTAAAATACTCCTGGTACGCATGCCTGAGTGCTGACGAATACCTGTCACCTGTGACCTGTCCCTGATATTTAGGGATGGCACAAATTTGGGGCTGAAATTTTTGGTCAACCCGTCCTAAAATTTGTGATTTTGTGGCCCAGCATTAATTATTACAAGGGTAAACATTATTGAATAATGATGTTTTAATCTTATGCAAATGCTTTCTAATGCAAGTACTATTCTATCAACTTTTCTAATGAATTATGTGAATACTTAAAACATCCTTGATTTAAGGCATTTCTTCCTGATTATTTTTTACATTTTTCCTGAGTCTTGAAATATATGGAAATGAGGTGTATTGAACACACACACACACACACACACACACACACACACACACACACACACACACACACACACACACATACACACATACACACACACACACACACCTTTTGTCCAGATGACTGACACGAAGTGTGACATCAACTTCACAGCAGCCATCATGGAGAAGTGCTGCTATTATGATGTCTGTTCATGCTATAAGTCTTAGAACTTTAGAAAGCAGCACACAAAAGTTGTCATCCACTAATGAAGTCTGCAATAGCTACTGCTGCTGTTGATGGCAAATTATACATTCCATGTATTTATTGATGTATTGATGATAGTGTGAGGCAGATGTAGCTGTATTTGCATCTTCACATACCATTGCACAGGGATCACCACTGATGTGCATATGTGTGAGTGCACTATACTGTGTGTGTGTGTGTGTGTGTGTGTGTGTGTGTGTGTGTGTGTGTGTGTGTGTGTGTGTGTGTGTGTGTGTGTGTGTGGTGTGTGTGTGTGTGTGCGCGCACATTTCAGTGACACCTGCTGTAGGCACACTGTAGGTTTCCCGCTGTTCTTCATGCCATAGTCTAATAATATAAATTGTTAAACTAGATTTACAGATTACCAGATTTTGTTGAAACAGGTCTATTTAATAGAGCAGGGCAGCAGAGCAGTGTGGGTAAAGACATTTGTCTTTATCCACAATGTGTGATCTCACACCTAGCACATTTAGAATTGCAGGGGATTAGGAGGTGTAGCAGAGCTTTGTCCCTTATAAAATTGCTATTTGTGTCTGTTTTGCTGGAATAGAAGATTTGCAGTCATACAAGCCACAAAGTGAGAAAGCTTTTCATGGATAGCAAGAATGTTGACATTTTACAGTTCATGTAGCATCAATGAACTGGCAATTTGGACTAAAGAAGGGACAGAGGGAAGGATAAGGAATGAGTCCAGGACATGCACAGAGTTGGGGTACATAAACCTTGTTGGAAGTATTAGTGATGCCAAGTGCCAGGAGCACAAGGAGACATAAGATTCAGGGCCACAATACCTGTCTCAGAAAATGCACTGATGAACAAGTGAGTGAGTGAGTGGAGATGGGCATGGCAAGGAGAAACTCTGTGTTCCTGATGGACATCACCTCTCTTTGGGTAGGACAGACATTTCTGGAATGCAAAGGTGCATCCCAGTAAGAATGGCAAGGTCTACAAGACTGACAGAGAAGTAGAAAGTCCTGTTGGATAATGCCATAAGTTTAGGCAAGAAAATGAAGGATCATCAGACAGTGATATAAAGGGGACATAGACGTGATAGGCATGATAGATACCCAAGTAACTGATAAATGGGACTGGGATATAGAGATCACAGAATATTAGTTGTTCAGGTAGGACAGACAGGAAAATATAGGGGCAGGGGTAATGGTCAACCTTAAGCAAAGTATAAAGTGTGGAGTATTTGGAGGATAGAAGAGCAGAAGAGAGAGAGAACAAAGGAGCCTCAAACATCAATAGTCTGACTAGAGGGAATAAAACTGTAACAGATAGTGTTAGTGTACAGACCACTGGCTGCTGAAACATAAGATGATGAACAGGAATAAGAGGAATGAAAACACACTCCCTCTTTATCACTACCAGGGGAAAGTTTAAGTGGGGGGGGTCATATGCAGCATCTCTTGCTAATGCATCTCCAGTAGGGAAACTTGTCCACCTGATGGGGAGAGGTTACCTGAGTGGTTATGTCACTTATAGAAGCAACTGACAGCCCTATGTTGCATGATAGCTGTGCCATGATTGGCCCTTATCCTGTAGGGAACAAATAGGCAGAGATCTAGGAGGTATCAAGGGGTGATCAATAAATAAATGAGCAAACAAAAACTAAATAAATAAAACTGGTAATAATTTTGTCAGCTACCTGGCCTATCTTTCTGAATCTAGCACTCACCTCAAGTGTTAGCATGGAAGTAGTCAAAGCAGATACGTTTAACTTTCAGGAAGCACATGCGACTGTCTAAACACAGCATTTTGCCAAGAAACACCAAGGGAGATAAGACCGGGTGTGCACAGCTGTCTTGTACCCTCCATACCATCTTGTCATGTGATGGTAACTTTGTTGTTTCGTCCAGCTGTGATTCTGTAACTCTCATATCCATTCTGTTTGATACGGCCATTGTAATGGCTATTACAGAGTTACTACAAAGGGGCAGTATTTAGGAAAAGGAAAGTGTTAGTATCAGTCACTTTTTTCTTCAGATTATGACATGCAACTCATACATTTTAACCCCACTTGAGCATGTTCAACTCTTCTCTTCATTTTACCCTATGTGATTTTTGTGTTTGTGCTTTTAGTGAAATTGTGCCATTCTGTATTTTATTGTTTAATTAGTGTGATGAAAGAACTCCTACTCCCACATCAGGGTGCCATTTACTTATTTATTTTGGGTTATTGTAATTCCACATAAAAAGATTGTCTTGTCAGCATTATTGTTACGAGAATATTAACTGTCAAGCTTTGGGTATTCAGGATAAAAACAGGAAACTAAGTTTAGCCAGTTATTTGTCATTGCTTCCAAATGTGGAGTAATTTTGAGAGGTGAAAACAGTGAAATCTCACAGAATATCATGTTTTTATGAGGCTGTTATATAAAATAAGCCAGCCACTGTGAGGATCTTTAGCAAACTTACTTGGGCATATCTTACTATGCATTCAGTTCTGATTTGATTCTGAAACTTTTTAATACCTTTTGTTTTGAAGCTGTATGCAGTATTAACAATGTTCATCCTTACCAAAGCATGGCACATTGGTGATTCAGATCAGCTGTATTAAATGTCAGAGCTAGTATGCTGCACAATTATAGTTGAGCATAACTATAAACTGCTATCATTCCTAGTAATCTTGATGTGACTGCAGGTGTTTTTGGCACAGTGCCCATTTGCTTTAACTAAAAAAAAATAGCTGGTGTAAGATACTTAACAAATGCCAAAATGAAAAATGTAGATTCAGATTAGTGATACCAAAATGAAGCCACAAAAAGAGAAAACTCCTACCTTACCTCACATCTCTTCAGTAATCACCTCACCCACATAAACACATTAATAATTTATTTTTTCCCCTTTATCTCCCTTTTATAAGTAATTTTACTATACTGAGTAATGACACGCCTCAGTATCCACTACTTCTATTAATAGTGTAATCTCTAGTCTATCTCGTATTGCATTATGTTGTTTGTTTACTGCAACTCATAGGTTGTCTTCTACTCCTTCCATCTATTACCTTTGCTGCCCTTGACTAATTTGTAAATATATACAGTACACTTTGATGCCACCTTCTCATATTGTAATTTTTTTTGTAAAAGTATTTTCTTTCTGGCATGCAATCTTTTCATATTTCTGTATTTTTTCCTATCTGTCATGTCATTATTACTATTATGTAAAACTCAGATTACTTATGGTTTTTTTTTTTTTTTTACTGTTGATATTATGTGTGCAATTTTGTCTTTGGAGCTTTTCTTCTTGGGTCTCCACTGAAAATGGGTTTCCGGCTCAGTTGGACTAACCCAGTTAACAAATGTCAAATAAATAAAAAATAAAGAAAGAAAGGAAATGGAGGACTGGTAGTTTTACCATATGAAAATTTCTTCCATTCATCAATTTTTGAAAGAATCACTGTTCATTTCTTTATTTCTCCAAACCAAACCTAAAAGTTCTGAGAATAAACACATACACTTGATACCGGTCTTATATTCTGCTACTATACTAGTGATACTGGTCTTATATTCTACTACTGTACGAGTGTAACTTCTTTCAAGGAGCCGAGATCTAGAGTAAGAAACAAGGATGTCAGATTAACACACAAGGGAAGCATGGTGAGACTTGGGGCTTCACAGAGAGACTCAGTTTGGGGGTTCAAAGTGATCCTCAGGGTATTCAAAGTGAGGCACAGGGATTCAAAGTGTAACATAGGAAGCAAAGGAAGGCAGTCTGTACATGGGGAACACAGTGAGGCTCAATCTGCTACTGGTCACAGTGGAATTACGAATACAGGAAGGTTTAAATACAACACAGAATTCTGGGGAAGGGGGTTCAATAAAAAGGTTACAGTGAGGTACAGTTGTGAGGCTCAGTGTTCTGGACATCATGGTGAGGCAGCCATACACATGTAAATCCTATTCAGGTGGGATATACAGTAGGGCACCATGTTCAGAGACTCACATTGAGGAAGAGTGTGCAAGATGGTTTAAGGATGGATGATGAAGCACAGTATTACTGTAGGAGTGAGTGCTCAGAGTCACAGTGAGCTATTGTTTGTGTCTTTCGGCTTTTCTCGGTTAGGGGTCACCACAGCGGAACTCAGGTCTGCTAATGATTGGCAGTTGATTTTTATGTACCGGCTTGCCAGGCCTGATGCACAACCTTCAATGGAGGTACACCCATTCACGCATGCTCTAGCTGAGAATCGAACTGGACAGCGTCTTACTGTGAGGCGACAACGCTGCCGCAGCACCACCATGACACAAATTATACATGCATGTCATAGATCATTGAAATATGATGAGCATGCCACTGAGGTACATTGTTTACAGAGTTACAGCAAGGCTCAGTGTGCAATGCATCATGGTAAGGCACAGTATGCAGAAAGGTCCCAGCTGAATGGAATATGCTAAGTACCACAGTGTAGCTCCATTTGCTGGATGTTGTATCATGCAAAGATTTGCAGGAGGAAGGAAAGAGAGGTTTATTTTCTGTAATCATTTTGATTATATATTAAACTTCACACATAAACAGGCCTTACCTTCTAAATTCCTGAATGTTAACAACTGTTCCCACTTTTTATATAGAAGTTGTTCATTTTAGTATTGTTGAAAGGATTAATTATATTTCCCCTAAGGCAACAGAAGGGGTTTACAAAAGCTCCAGAAATGTATGGATATGCCAGAAAATAAATGTTTTCCTTCCTTTTCTTTCTTTTGAAAAGTTGACCCAAAGCACTGTGGCACCATGCCACCAAGCTAATTAATAAGTACAGGAATAAAAGTGGATTTTGTCATTTAAGGCTAGAGTAATAAAGGAATAATACTGTGATTCATCATCCATCCTTGAACCATCTTGCACACTATTCCTCAAATATTACAGTTTACTTGTAAGGCAGCTTAGTCAGGCTGTAGATGCTGTAAAGGGTAAAACTAAACACACGCACAATAGCTGGAACGAAACATAAAAACTAATAAAAAAGGCAATGCTACCAAATCACAAGCTTTCTTAAGTACTCTTTAAGATGTTTCTTGAACGTTGGCATTGTGGAGTGGTTCCTAAACTGCTGTGGCAGAGAATTCCACAGAGTTGGGAGAAGTGGGTAGGAATATAAAAGCCTTTTTCACCACAGATTTCAGTCATACCTAGAAGATCTCCAGTAGTCCCCTCCTTGATATAATAAATGTTTTACTGTGATGGTACTGACTAACTAGATTGTGTAAGTAGGCTGGTTTGAAATCATGAAAAAGAAGAAGAATGGGGTAAACCGACTAAAGGTCTGCTAAGTACAAAAAATTCTTCAAGGCAAATAAACTGTGCAGACCACCACTGTGCAAAGTAAAACACTATTTAATTAAGAACTAAATAAAACAATAAAAACAGTTCACAGGCAATATTGAACAAATATAAGCGCTTTCGGGCTCTGCCCTTCAGACAAAGGAAATAATTAATTCTGTATTTAAACATCCAATTTACTTCAAACTAGCCAATCAAAACTTATATTGCACCCTCCTTTCTCTGAGGGCGGGTTTCATAGGAATATATTCATTAAGTCCTGGTGTTCTATGAGCAAATAGCTCAATAATCCACCTTACTTCCTCTCTTTCAGTAATATCACCTATATTATTAAGTGAAATATTACAAATCGCTCTAAATTTAAACTGATGACCACTATTGCCCTCTGTGTGTTTGTAGAGGGCATTATGTATATTTTTATTCTGTATACAGGAAAGATGTTGCAAAATCCTAACTTTAAACATATTGTTGGTCTTGCCTACATAAAATGCTGTACATTGTTGACATTCAGCTATATAAATAATATTCACAGTTCTGCAAGTGGCTTTAGCTTTAAAATGATGCAGTTTCCCAATAACTGGATGTTCAAATAAAGTCGAAGACAAGACAGTGTGGGCTATGTAAAGCATGTCCATTTATTAATAAGGAGACTTTATTTGAACACCCAGTTACTGGGAAACTGTATAATTTTAAAGCTAAAGCCACTTGCAGAACTGTGAATATTATTTATATAGCTGAATGTCAACAAATGTCCAAATTATTATAAAATATTTTAAGAGCAATAATTTTACAATCTTCAAAAATAAAAAAATTCTGCAGTTTGAATGATTATAACAAATTAAACATAATATAAAAACATTGATTAATAATCGATAAACGTTATATGACGATCATTTAGAAAATGTTGGCATATTTAAACTATCTCAACTTGATTACCTGAATGAATATCACCAAAGACATTACTGCTCCAAGCTAAAATAATCCCTGATCTGTAATTGCATATGTAATACATTTGATATTTCTGTTATCATGTCATGTGTCAAGTTTAGATGATGCCAGAAGGTATTTTTCTATGGATAGAGTAGAGGTACTGGTTGATGCAGCATGTATTTTTTTTTTTATAAAATCATGCTGAATGTTTCTTAAATTTTATACATGAAAGAACAGTAGAAAGGAAGACAGGATGTGGGCATTTGAGTGTTAAAGTTGGGCTCTTTGACTTCCTAATTTTGTAATAATATCGCCAAATGGCAAATGTTACATTTCTTTCTTTTTTCTGCAGTCTGTTTTGTGCTTCTATAAGCATTTCAGACATTTATTTTATGTTGCAGCACTGCTTATTCTAAAAAAATTTGTACATGAGGGCAGACACCACTTTGGGTAATTGTGCTTACACAGATGGATTGTAGCTTGGCACTGCATTCTGCCCAGAGTATAAATATTTTTTGCAAAGAATTTCCCTATTTCCTGATTGTTTTTGAACTTATGAAATATAACCTCTCTCCTTTATAAACAGACAAACAAACAAACAAAAAAAAGACATTTCACCTTTAATTATTCTGGTATTCATGAAATCTATGACCCTCATAGATTCATAAGTGTATACTAGGCTAATGACCACTGGGGCTTTTATAAGCCTAGCCATGCAACCCAAAACATTTCCCATGAGTTATTATGTCTTAGAGGTTATTTTAAGTGTTGTATGTGAGTTAGGGCATGATTTAACTGCTGCCTCTGTCCAGAGGCATATGCATCAGACCAGGGATAAATTTCCCATTTTAAATCCACTGTTCCAGGTTTGCGATTAAATAGGGTTAGGGAAGGGCTCTGCTTCACATGGATAGGAAGCCTATTCCAGAGAATGAGGATTCTCTGAGATACACACCTTTCCCTCCAGCATGTCCTATTTAATTTTCAAGCAAAATTTAAATGCTTACATCTAGTAGTTCTGGTACAGATCATGTTGCAGATATGAAAAAGGTTCATCAGAGCAGGATCCAAGGATGCATTGCATGCCACACATAAATTGCCTCTCAGCAGTCTGCAGAAAACATAGTATAGAGGTAGGGCTTTCAAGTGATCTGCATAGTGCATTGTGTGTACACCCTGTATTCACTTTGTGAAGAACCTCTGTGGACATTTCAGCTGTTGCATGTGCCTTGTCAGTTACATATCGAAGAGGGTATTATACTCAATGATGGGTCTGATAGGGGGCATGTCAGAGAAAATAATTTTGGTAAATAAAAAGAACAAGTGCTGTTCACTGAAATTACTTTCATTAATAGTGGAGTTTGCTTTTTTCACCACTGTTTTGTGACCTCAGAGTTGGTATATATAAGTCTGGGGGTATGTGGGGTGTCCCCCACATCAGGGTGCAGGGAGGATGTTGAGGTTTTCAAAGGTGATTTCACAGAAAGGTTTTACATTTTTCTGTTCACTGAAATTACCTTCAATGACTTGACATGAAGCTGGTCTGATTGTGGTTGAGTACAGTGGCATGATTATTTCCTTGGACCTAGATGCCGTGTCCTTACTTGAAAGTTGAGTGGCATAGAATGATTTTTTTACAACCTTAGACACATGTTGCTTAAAAGCCAGGTTATTATCTACACAAATTAACAAATTCCTGGCTACTTTGTCTCCTTTTAGGGGTGGCCAACTTCCCAAAAGGTACTCTTCAAATCAAAGGTCCTATGTACTCTTTTTGTATGCTGCGTTTCCTTGACTCTTCTCTCATTAATCAGTTTTGCAGTCTTTGTTTTACAAATGCTGAATTCATAGTGGTAGGAGAAGAAGGGGTTGTAAAAGATGCCTAGAGCACTGCCCTCTCAAAGAGAGAGAACACCCTACATTGAAGTATGTTGGGAGGGTGCAATTACAATTCAAGGTTTTAACAGTAATATTAAACTATTTTTTCATTAAGTTTTGACTGCTTGTGACTGTGTTCCTCTGAATTCTTATTCACATTAATTTATTTTATTTTCACAGCCATGGTTATAATTTCATTGTGAAGATACCAGTGGGAGCATCAAACATCGACATCAGACAGCGTGGCTACAAGGGGATGGCAGGTGATGACAACTATCTTGCTGTGAAGAACGGGAATGGCAAATATTTTCAGAATGGACACTTTATTGTGTCAGCTGTGGAGCGAGATATTATCATCAAGGGGAGTGTGCTGAGATACAGTGGCACGACAACTGCTGTTGAGACTCTTCAGGCCTTCAGACCTATTCAGGAACCCCTAATTATTGAGGTTCTGTCTGTTGGCAGAATGACACCACCACGTGTCAGATATTCATTCTACATTCCCAAAGACACAAAGGATGACAAACATTCTTTGAAAAAGGAAATAAACCCTGCCATTATCAGCAACCAAATTCCATCAGACTACAATAAGGTCACCTCAACAAAGCCAGTCTACAGTGCTCCTTCTGTAAAGTGGACCTCAGGGGACTGGGATGAGTGCACTGTTACTTGTGGGACTGGGGTGCAGAAGAGAAGAGTAGAGTGCCGTGATTCTTATGGCCAGATAGCATCCAGTTGTGACTCCTCTCAGAAACCAAATGTGTTGAGAGTATGTGGTGACCCATGCCCTCTGTGGGAAGTGGGAGACTGGACACCATGCTCCAAGACATGTGGAAAGGGCTTTAAAAGACGCATATTGAAATGTAAGGCACACTCTGGCCTAATAGTGCCTCGTGAAAAATGTAGCCTTAAGAAGAAACCACAGGAATTGTATATTTGCACTATAAGACCATGCTGATATCTTGAAAACAGGATACTGGAAAGGTTTTCTTCTGTACCAGGGAGATGAGACTAAAGGCCTTAGCCAATCACTGGTCATTATATCTGCCACATTTGATAATAAATTGGCTTTTAAGAGGAGGTCTTTGTTACTAGAAAAATAGGGAGGCCATGTGCTGAAACGGAGTAGGAGATAACATGTGAACCTCTACCTCCAAAAATTTACATTCCAGCACTATTTTATGACTAAAATTGGCTGTGGGGAGTCAAGAGAGAAGGTTACCCAGTTTGTCTGCCACTAGCTAAGGGCAGCAAAAACACAATGGTATTTTGAGTACCAGTGAAGAAGCCAGATGAACTGAAGGTTGTACAAGGAACCAGATATGGTGCTGCTATAAGTGTGTTTAGAGTTCATTGTAGTACTCTACTAAAATCCATATGAAAAGAATTTTTTTTCACCATGGGACTGTAACTTATAAGTCTCATTTTTATCACCCTTTGAACCAATATTTGTAATATTCAGCAAAATAAATGTTTATTGTCTCTAAACTATGTGACACAATGTCAGTTCCTAGGCACTTAGCGACTGACAGATATACAACCCTCCATATATATCAGTCTCGTGGTTCATATTCTTTCCCTTTATTTTATAAGTATTATGTTACCTCTTTAAAGGTCAGTGGTGTATATAAGTTTCTCACACTGTGTGTGCATTTGTAACCTGTTAATAAAAAAGTTTAGCTTTGTATTATCGATATTCTGAAAAAAATGCTGGCAATGACTATGCAGAAAAAGGCACATTGTATATATTACATTTTAGTGTTGTGACCCAGCATGTGACTTTTGTGATTACTTGTCTTCTAGTCCAAGTGTAAGTGTCTTCTAGTCCATGTGTAAAAGTAGAAGAGAAAAACCTGGCTAACAGTCATTTTCTGTTACCACAGATAAAGCAGGTAAATGTAAAGGGCTGACATTCACTTTTTTTATACCCGGAAATAAACATATTTTGGGGTACAAGTATGTATAAAGAAGCCAAACAGAAGATATCGCACAATAAGCAGCTCTTATATGTATGCCTGAGGCATAATTCCAACTTTTATAGTCTTTTAATTTATTATGCTAATAATACCAGTACTGCAGTGCCGTATACTGTTTTTATTGTATTGCTGGGATATGGTGGGGTATATCATATGGGGGCAAGAACCCCCAATGTACTTACTTATCCTTCTCACTTGTATGGCTATCCTTTCACTCTACAGGTCCAAAGATTTTTGGTGCTTCATTGAAATGTTGTGTGCCACTCAGTGGAATATACCATCAGTTGCACAGTTCCTCTCCATGAAGGAATTCCTCTTGTCCATTCATAGCTGTGCCTTTTTAGATGGGCACTTACATCCTACTCATTTTACCGTGTCTTTAGTTATAAACCCATCACCCTTCTTTTTTAGGACCCATGTATACATTGACAAGTGTTGAGCATTCTTACAGCCTTCAAAGCTTTTTCTAACTTGTACAGACCATTTCTGTAGAAGGCAAACAAATTATTGCAAAACTACATTAACCTTTATATTTAAGTACCAAACCCTTACTGTCTCTGTTTTATATACCCCTGCAAGTCCTTCTGGAAGCAGATGTCACATCCATAGCAATACACCCATTTTAGTGCACCTGGAACTGTCATCTAGTAGGTGATTCAAAAAAAAAAAAAAATATATATATATATATATATATATATATATATATATATATATATATATATATATATATATATATATATATATATAAATAAAGTAGCCAAGCAGCACTGCTTGTAATACCAAACCTTTCTTCATTCTTGTTCTCCGCAGACTGGGATGACATCCATGATTACATTTGTTCAGTGCATCCTACCCCAAAGGCAGCTATTAATCTACTTTGGAATGTTCCCATCAGCTTCAGCCTACCCATTCTCACCAGACCATTGTGTAATGTGCAGACAATAGCCATGCTTAAATCTAGGTTGTGTTTGATCTTCCATTTTAGACTGAAAAGGCAGGATCCCCCTATGGATTTAAGCCATCCTGACTAAACTTCCTCAGGACTGTAGGCCTTTATGAGCCCTTTAAACTGTCCCTTAATATTTTCCATTGTTTTCTCCACCAATGAAATTACCCTCATAGAACTGAAATATTTGGTTACTGCTTTGTTTATTCTCAGAGTAAGCACATCTCATTACCTTCAGATGTTCATAGGTAAGTAATAGGCTAGCTGCTCTTGTAAGTCATTTTAAGCTAGCCAATTCCTCCAAAGGTGAAAATCAAACCTTGCACCATGTGTCTATCAGGTAAACACGTTAACCATTATGCCAATCCCCAAACCTTTGTTTCGCTTGTACCTTTTCAGTCTTCAGAAACAGAGTAAACAGCCTCAGTGTGGGTCCTGCCACCTTTATTTTGCCATCTATATCAATGCCCAGTGAGTTAAATAATCAGAGGTATGTGTCTTCATCTGATTTAGCCTGCTGAACCTTTTGGTACTTTGATCTTGGAGATCTTTCCACTATTCTTCTTCTGCTTTCCCCATCTTGGTTCGTCTTGTAGGCACATTATCATGCTAAGCAACTTTTCAGCTAACTCTTCAATGTGTTCCAGGGTATTCTGATGTCTTCTTATCCATGTATGTGCAGCAGGAGTTTATCAAGTTATTTCTTCCTTGCATTGTGCTTGTGCAACAGCAGGAACTCCTTGCTCTACGACCTCACCTTATCTGCAAGGCTTTCTCCATGTATTCTATGTTTTTACTTGGCATTTCAGTTGCCATATTCCAGCATCTACACTGATCTGACATTTTCAGCCAAAAGTAGTGGTGGCCCAAATAATACAGCTGATGGAGTATAACTGATGATGATTTTTTTATGGGGAGTAAAGCCCCTCCATATCCTTATGCATAGAGATTCACTACGTACACATACCTACTTAACGCAATAAACTCTGATGTCATGCAACTATGAGAAAAAAAGCAAGACCCCATTGTAGGATTTTCATTTCCTGTCTCATTATTCAACTGCTATTGTATTTTCAGCTGAGTGGCTGTCAGCCAAGTGATCTGCTCCATTTTGTACCAGCTTTCCTTCAAGGTTTCCTCCTTCAATTCTACTTCGTCTTAAAGAACACAATCCTTTCTTTTCCATGTATTCTTACATTAAGTAGGATAGCTTCTTTTTTGTTGTCCTTTGTGTCTCCTCTCCATTTTAGACCATTCCTATATTACCTTCACTACAAGTGCTTTTTGACTGCACCTCTATTTCTTGGAGTAATTCTTATTCTAAAAAGTGTGTATAATGTATTGAAAGGCTTCCCCATTTTGAGAAAAAACCCTGTTCCATGCAGCCCTAAGCACTTACCATTGTCCTGGTACCCATTTCAATCCATGCTTTGGTAAACAATGTCACAGCACAATTAGGTCAATGTTCTCACAGCCTGTGTACATCTTTTACCACATCATCATTTCTAGGAGCAGAATCAGGGTTAGAGTATGTATATTTTGGTTACTGCCTTTTCTCACAAAACTCTCAGCAAATGTTACACTTCTTTTCACTGCTAAAGATAGGGAAATTCCAATTCAAGTAAGCTAAACTGAAATCCTGACACACCATTCCCTTCTAAACTAGTTTTAAGCCTTTTATTCATTAATGCATTTTTAAGACACATCTTAGGAGATTTAAAAACATGGTTGTTATTGAGTTTTCCAGACTTGCCATGAAGGCCTCTTCAGTCCATTATTTAATTGTGCTTTGTTGACTGGGTTAGTCACACTAGATTTGTAGCATGTTTTCAGGGAGACCCGAGGTGATATTTATACAACTTGGGAACATTTGGTCAGGGCATCAGTGAGCTCCCTCTACTCAGTAGGTGCTGTCAGATCTTTACATCCACCTGAGCTGTCACTAACTCAAGCAGGTGGGGCCTTGGTTGAATGTCTCATCTGAAAGATGGCACACACAGCAGTGTAGTGCCCCACTTATGCTGCATGGCTACAGGTGGGGCCTTGGTTTAATGTCTCATCCGAAGGATGCCATACTCGGCAGTGTAGTCCCCTGCTTATGATGCATGGGTATTTTCTTTCTCTGTATATCATCCTCAGCAAGTCATTTACATCCCACTATAATGCACTGTGCTGTCCGCTTTCTCAATTCCAGCATTCATTAGCACCTGGTATCAATCCTTTCAATGTTTTTATCCAGGCCCTCATTTAGCCTCAGTTTTGTAAATCTCCAACAGATCAATTTCCCATCCTGTAGGGCTGCCTGTGTTTGACTTTTTTTTTTTTTTTGATTTCAGCATTTGCCAGAATAATTGTCCACACTTTTGTTCTATTTTTTCTGCATCACTGCTTTTCTGTGGCTTCCAAGCAATTGACCTGGGTTCAACTCCTGGCCAATGCAAGAGTCCTATACATTTAGTTAGTCACCCTAATCCTACAGGAGGCACTCGTATGGCATTTTCCAGGTGGCCTGGGTTTTGATCTGAGTATACGAATGGACTGTTTTATTTTATGTGTGGCAGTTAACACAAAGCATTAAGGCTATCAGTTGCTAAAAAGCTGCTTCCTGTAGTCCAGGTTTGGATTTCTTCAGGTTTCATCTGCATATATTGTAGGACTCCGAGCAAGTCATTTAACCAAAAAGTACTCTTGAGTAATTGGGTATCTGGGCCAGGCTACTCAATGGCTACCGTGACCTCATGTGTAGTGAATTTGTGAGCTCAGGTAGATGTGAATAAGTCTCATGCCAATTACTAAAATTAATAGGGAAATTTCCCTGGTGCCCTATCCAAATTTCAGTTAGTTATTATTAAAACCAGTCAGGATGTTCTCTGTAAAGAGGCAACTGGTGGAAAGGGATTAAATCAGCCAATGAAGAATAAATTAATGAATGAATGAATGAATAAATATATAAATAAATAAATATGCAAATCTTTTCATATAATCAAAGCAGCAAGATAAAACATTAGTCTATCATGTTTATATTGTCAGAATATGTATTTCTACCTTTATAAGCACACGCTGCTTTTGTAGCTGTACAATGAAAATTGTCCTCCTTATGGAAATTTTGAGATAGCCATTCATTGTGACCCATTTCCTTGGTTTTCTGCCCGAGCCAAACCCTAAAGCATCTCTAAGGCTATAATAACCTTCTTCACAGTCAGTGCAGACAGGGATTTTGATCCTACATCGTCACAGTGACCCTTGCACCATATTTTTGATTGGAAGCATGTGCTTCATTATTTGAGAAAATGGATGATTTCACATTGAGGAGGTTGAATAGAGATGTCTCAGCTATGCCTCGATTGCTTTCAGCAGGATACTGTATGTATTGCAGAATAACAGGAATAGAAGACCGAATGCTCACTGAACTTTGTGTTAGTGTATTTTTATTAGACATTTGTACTAAAGGGAAACCAACCGATGAAATTTTTGTGAAGTTAGTCCCTGCCACAGACATTGACCAAGCTTGGAGGTCGTCAGAATGTTGATGCAATACACACATAGGACAATGCAGCAGGACTGCTAAACCAAGTACCACCCCACTCCAAATAAATGTATAAAAATAGACATTTGTGGACAAAAATACCATATAATACTTTAATATGCTGTTGCTGTTTCTGAAGTGATTTTGGTGTGCGTTTCCATACAATATGCATCATGGTGATTGGCAGGTGGAAAGTCCTTTGCATTCTTTTTCACCAGAGTGCAGAATGTACTATTCTAGATGCGACACTGTCCACCATTGAGAGCTCCTATACTTCAGGTGCTGTGTCATGACTGAAGGAACATGAGAGCTTACAGGTTAGCAGACAAGGAAGTGGCTCATACCAAATACGTGCATAAAGATCACCTGCTGTCCTCTCTACTCTCAAAACAATACGTTTTAACTTATGGTCCCTACTTTTCTTCAGCAACACCAACATCTTTGTGTACAACTGCAACCACTTCCATTTTTTACAAAATAAATAACTATAGTGAGTACAGAGTTATTAAATAGCCATATGACACAGATCTGGGCCAGCCTGTACACAAGATTGATATGAAGTATGCCTGTAGGTTAATTTCAGATTCATACTTGCTTACGTTTTTCTCAGTATTATGGTCACTGAAGCACCAAAGATGAGGGACAGTAATAACCATTCCATGCCACACATATGTGGGTCTGTTCCTTCGGGTCACCTGAGCACTGTACTCCAGTCAGGGGTTAACATCCCAGATCATCAGGAAAGTTACACGGCAGATTCTGAAAACCTGTTTCCCTTACTGCATGGTATATCAGGTAATCTACCAACTAATATGTTCACAAGGCCCTTTTGGACAGTAAAGCTGAAAATATACTTAGCAAGTGTTAGTCTTCAGATTGGTACTTTATTGTTTTATGTTAAACATAAAGTCAGTTCAACTGGCACACACTGCATGCACTTAGATAGGAAGGGACATGGCTTGCACACAGATAATCATGATTTCTTGAAAAAAATGTTAAACCATCAGTACATTGTCATTGTTTCTATAAATTATTTTCTATAAACGCAAGCCTTAATAGGTGTGATAGGCAGCATAAAACAATCGAGAATTGCTGACAATATTATTTATACAGATTTCAGTTGCTCCTTTCTCTTAGTTTCTTTACTTTTTTTCTTCTTTCTGTGGTATTTTGTCTCCAGAAGGACTGCCAGGTAATATGGTTCCATCTAAGAGATGGTTTTCTACTCCTTAACTAGGATGCTTTATTTTTTTCACAGTAAAGAAATGTTACACCTGTTTTTCTGCCTTGTGTACTGTGTATACAGGGACCAGTTGTATATGAATAAAACTGTAACTGTATGAAAACAGCTCCGTGTCTGTGTGCTCTGTTGTTCTCCATATACAGAACAGGTTATGGTTAATTACATAGCTTGATTATTTGGCAGCAGAGGGATTGCTATTGCTCTCTTACTCTGCACACCTTAATGAGGAACTGTGTTTACACCTTGTATTAATCCATGAACCTTGAAGGTGATGTTAATGAAAGCTCTGTTTCTTATCAGCTGCCTAATACAGTAATGGGTCTTTAGAGTCAGAATTTATACTGATGCCTTGAATAAGATGAGCACATTATAAACAATATGTTCAGACACCAGAAGGCATTCAGGGAAAAAACAGTATTCTGTATCTTTATTCATTTCAGAGCTGGTGCTAACTTTACAGATCCACTGTTTATGTGCTGATTTACAACTACAGACATCTTTGTTATCATTTTATTTAAGTGTTGAGTTATGAACATCTATGTAGTTTCATTGTTGACTTGTGTGAACTGTTCAAAGTCATTCAATGTGCAAGTAAAGGTCAGCAGTATTAAACTGGATTAATCAACTTGATTCACACATTCTTACTCTAACATGTAGATTCTGTTATAATCTGTGAGACAATAACCACAACCGTAAACTCTACGTTTATACATATGGGAAGCATGGATGTATGTTTGTGCTGAAGATGATAATAAAAAAGCTATGACTGAAAGATTTATATGTTGCATAATCTGGAGAGTTAGTACTGGGACTTTAAGTTCTCTGTGTGTACATGCTGTGTGAGAAATTCTGGGACTGAAAATATGTATATATATATTTATTTATTTATTTTATTTTACATTTGTTGACCGGGCTAGTCTAGCTGGATATATGTCCATTTTCAGTAGAGGCCCAGGGAGAAAAGCTCCAAACATGAATATTGAGACAGTTAACAATACATAGAACTATTAAGAATAAATACAGAGGTAGTAATGGTCTAGTGAACAGTTATAATAATACATTTGTGTACTAAACAGTATTAGTGGAAATTGAATAAACAATTCTATAAAAAAAAAAACTAAACTAAAAACAATTCTACAAATCACACTAAATGGTATGAGCAAGTCATAGTTATAGGAAAGAGAATATATATATGTCATTGTGTTATTCAAGAGGAAGAGTAGTAGTATGATTTGGAAGTACAGGTTAAAGGAGAAGGGATAGAGTTAAGAATAGAAGGGGAAAAAGAAGTCAGTCTGGAGTACATGGACAAAGCCAATGAGCTTTCAGATGTTTTTTGTTTTTTAAAAAGAGAAGTAGAAGCAAGGGTAGATAATTCAGCAGGAAGCCGATTCCAGAATTTTCCTGCAGTGTTTGATTGTTGTTGGCTTTATTTGAAACTAGAAGCTTGTGCTAGATTAGTGTAAGGTGTAATTAGATGAGTGAGGATAGGGTGTTGTTAGGGTGGTGTACAGGGTCTTGTGTATAATAAGTAATTCTGGTTTTTCAGTTCTAGCCATCCAAGTTGTTTGAGGTTAAGGCAGTGGTGAGTTTTAAAGGGGAACATGTGATGAATCTAGCTATACTGTTATAACAGGTGGAGAGTTTGGAAAGGTTATTATTGGATAGGTTGGTATATATAACAGAGGCATAGAAGAGGGTAGAAATAAGGTGGGTTTGGGCAATTGCTTTCCTTGCAGGAGGGGTAAGGAAGGGTTTTATTCTATAGAAGGTGCCAAGTTTTCTGTTAACAGACTTTATAGTAGAGTTTATGTAGTTGAGATGATTATCAATAGTTACACCTAGTAGGCGGGTTGTAGTCTCTGGGTTGATGTTGGTACCATTGTTAGAGGTTATAGAGAAGAAAGGAATAGGTGATTTATGAGTAGGAGTAAAAAGCAGTAGCTTTATTTTTTTGGGATTAAGGAGGAGGCAGTGTTGCATAAACCAGTTTTCAACATTCTGAAAAACAGTTTGGGTAAGGGAGTGGAGAGAGGATATATTCTTGGCTGTGCAGATTAAAGTGGAGTCATCTGCATATTGAATGCAGGTGGCTTGAGGTATGTTCAAGTGTAAGTTATTAATAAATAAGGAGAAGAGTAGGGGACCTAAGATAGAGCCCTGGGGTACTCCAATATTTACTGGAAGTAGTGAAGACAGATTGTTATGCCAAAGTACTGCTTGCTGTCTATTTTCCAGATAAGACCTAAACCATTGTATGGCTTGAGCATCGAGGGAGTGAGCCTTTAGTTTGTTTAATAGTAGGTTATGGTTAACCATGTCAAAGGCTTTCGACAGGTCAATGAATAGAGCAGAGGAGAAAGAGTTATTGTTACGATTTTTATATATGGTGGGATAAAGGGCAGTAGATGTGCTATGGAATGGCCTGAAGCCATGTTGGCAGTTTGCCAGTAGGTTATTTTGTAGTAAGTGGTTAAGCAGTTGTTTGTGAATACATTTTTCCATTATCTTAGCTAATGGGGAGAGTAGAGCAATAGGGCGAAAGTTAGAGAGCTCAGTAGATGGTCCTCATTATGTAGAGGGATGATATGGGATACTTTCCATAAAGCAGGGATTTTGCCCTCATAGATAGTTCTGTTTAAACGGATTGAGATGGGATAGTCTATGGCAGGTATTCAGATGGGAGATGGTCAGCAGAAGGGGTACAAGGTTTCAATTTTTGAAGAAGCTTACAGATGAGAGAAGTAGATACAGGTTGTATTTGAAAGGTGGGTAAAGAAGTATTGCAGTTATTAGGTCTTATATATTTGTATAGTGTGGAAATGCAAGCCCTATACTTGCTCATTTACTCTGCTGGAAATTCTTGGATTATGAATACTGTGCTTATATGTATTTTCTACAGAGAATTTCAGAATTGAATGCATATATTTAAGAAGATGCTTTGCAGAAAATAAGATTACAAGTCATATATCTGTACATGTACTCGGTAGTATTTCACTATATTCCATGGCATTACATCTCGGATTTCTACTTCCTTGGAAAGGATATTTGAGAAACTCCACAGTCATTAACTTGGTCAGCATCTGTCCAATTCCTTTCCATGGAACATCAAGCTTGAAGTGAACATGATACCAAGCTACTTTACTGTATTCTGTTTTTTTGTGATTCATGTACAGCTCATGGGCTGGGATCTTTCTACAAAAGGTCATTATCCTTCCTCCCATCAACAAACCTTTGACAAGGCGATCACAGATGTATTCTTCAACAGTTGATGAATTGTGTCCTTGCTATAGATTCAGTCATTGGTTCAAAATTACCTCACAGATTTCTTTGTGTTAGTGTGTACAGTGCAATTTTCAGCTTAAATTAAATATTTCAATTTTTAAGTTTAATTTTGGTCATGAAAAGTTTCATATAAGATTCTGTTTTGTTTCTGTTTCCTTCTGTGATCTTTTCCAGCATGCTTGGTTTATTTTTGAAGGCTGGGAGGTGCGCACAGCTACTCTTTCAATGTTTTGGAGAATAAAAAGAGTTAAGAGTTTGGAGAAATGTGGATAGTAGGAGTTAGTAAAGGAGAAACCGGTATATTAAGAGAGAAGTCTTAAGGAAGTATGGGGTAGAGTTCCCGCTGTGAAGGTAAAGGAAAATAATATAAGGGTTACAGCTATTGCTGTGGAGGTTTAGAAAAGAAAAAATGTGGATGGAGTTGGAAGAGAGGAGTTGAATAAGATAGTTAAAGATTGGTGCAGTATGTTGATGGGGTGAAAAGAGAAGGGTCTAAAGGTTTAAATAAGAGAGATGCGGAGATGAGATGAAGGTAATGTGAAAGGGGAAGGCGGCACATGTTCATGTCAGAGAGCTGGGGAGATGAGATAACGGAACGGTAATACAAGTAAAGGTAAGAGGAGTGGAGAGGAGATGAGATAGTGTGAGACAGGGAGCTACAAAGGGAAAATCTCCTTGGCTGGCTGTATCTGCATCAACAGATCTCAGTTTAGTCTGGCTAAAATAAAAACTATTGCCTTCTCTATGAAGGTACAAGAAGGGGACATTTTTCAGTGTTTTTCCATTTGACACGTGGGGTAAATTTTAAGGGTATTATTAAAATCTAGAGTGACCTCTTAGCGTTAAAGTTAGGTGTAAATGTTTTAGATAAACCACATTTTTGCGTTTAATCCCCTTAGCAACTGTACTTGTTTTCATTTTTCTTTGCATTCTGTATTTTAGTTTTGTAACTATTAATGCCACTGATTTCACATTTTTCACTATGCTATTTTGAATGATCTGTGAATTCGGCACTGTCTGTACAACATATGCAGTTGTTGTAGCTGTGTGTGGATAGCATTTTACATTATGCTACCTATGCTAAAGTCGGGGCTGAAAGGGGTTTAGCTAGACCAGTTGAATCATGTGGTTAATAAAAAAGTAAACAAAAGACAGTTAAATTTATGGGCCACAATTCATTTGTTTTTGTTAACTTCTCTGAAAATCTGAAATAGCCGAGCTTTTAATCTGCATGCTTATCTTCAGTGAATTTTCTGCAGTGGTAGCATTTTTGTTTGTACAAACTACCTACAGTGAATTCTTGGATAATAATTTGTACTCATAACCTCAATGAAATTCTGAGATTACAAACCATATGCTTGGTTGTGTTACTTTGGATGGAAATTATTTATTACCATTAATTTCTAAATCTGTTTATTTTTTATGCATGATCCTGTTGACTACATGGCCACCTCCATGACCTTATGCTGTTTCCCCTTTGATCATCTGCCCATGTTCCACTTTTTGGGTTCAGACCTAACCTCTTGTGTGAGAAAATCTTTTGGGATGCCTCACCATTGTTGCCAGATCATATGATAGAAGAGCACAGTGACAATAAGGCCAGTATATTTGAATGCATGTTACTTGATCGACCAAGCAAAATATAGACCCAGAAATCATTGAGCAGAAAGACTTGAAGCTTGTTATCAGATGTAAGCTTCCCTTCACCTCCACACCTACTGGTAATTATATATGCTAACTCTGAGATCACATTACAGTGCGGAAAGGGCAAATTCCCTTATTCTTCCTGTACTGCAATCTTGGACAGAAATAAAAAGCAGTACATACAATTAGCAGATTTTCAGTCACACAATCCAGCTTTTATTCTGTTCTACAACAAAAAAGTTTGACAAAATGAACCTGAACCTTGTACATATACATAGAGATACACAAACATCTGTAGTCAGCTCACATATGCAGTACAGCCAAATGATAGATGTACATGCTGCCATGCTGCTCAGGGCTATTCTGTCAACAAAACATAACTCTGGAGGTGGCCAAGCAAAGGCACCTGAAGAAATATTAGACATATGCTTCAAGGCTTGGACATAGTTGTAGCGGGTTTGGGAGTGATATTTTTAATTCAAGGTTACTAAGAAAGGCGTGCAACCCCCCCCCCCCCACACACACACACACACACTAAAACAAAAGTTATAAAATGCTTTATTTATAATTTATTTGTAGGCAAAATAGTGTTTGACTGTCGCATCATAATATTGTTACAGCTCTCCTTGTCTGGGCTAAATCCTGATAAATGCCATTGCATCTTGGGTACTTAACTTGTGTTTTCTGGCTTTAGTTGCATCACACACTAAATACCTTAGTAAAAAGTAATGCAAACATAATTTGTACAGGCTAAACACCCTCTTCAACATATAACAGATTTTTCTCAGTGTGTTATTTAAAGGTACCTATACTTCCAATCTCTCTGCTGGGAGAGTCAGGTTATTAGACAAACCACTATGGTTATATAGATGATCACTTCTGTTATTTCAGCCATATTGGATCCTCCATTTTTGATTCTCAAATCTGTGATGGATCTGTTTCCTTTATAAGCACTTCAAACAATTAGCCTGCGAGAATAATTCATGAAAGTGCAACTTCTGAAAGGAGGTGCATTTCAAAGAAGCTTCTAAACATGGAACGTTTTACAGTTATAGCTAGAGTAGCTAGAGGCTTTAACAGGTAACAATGTATATTTCCAAGATTAATCTGGTATAGCACAGAAAAATACCCTATTGTTTCATATCAAGTAGAATTCCAATTTTAAGTTTAATTTTGCTAATTCTGTTTTATTCAGGTATTTTATATAAAAGCTTCTGTCTAGTTAACCACCAAAAATTAACAGGTGAGATTAGTAATTAAGCTGCATAAACTCCGAGTCTGTTTCTACAGATTTACTGGTTCAAAGCTCCTTACCTTAACTGAATGATGCCTCTCACTGCTGAAAAGGAATGGTTATTGTGACTTATCAAACTGCAGGGAGCTCATTATCCATTGCTACATAGTCCGTTACACCTGGATTTCATAGTCTGACATCCCAAAGATAATGGTGCTCATCCATGTTATAGCCTTGTATAGACATCTACTGACATCTCAGAAAGGTGCATTTTGGCACAATTTATAGTGCTGCTGTGCTAGAGTAGCATCATTAGCTCATAATGGATGACATGCTAAAAAATAAACCTAAATTTGCATACTGTTTTATGCAGGTCTATGGTGCATGTCTCTGTGTATTACATATGTGTACCACTGCATGTCAGGATATTTATGGCATGGTTCTGTCACAACAGCAGCATCTAATTCTGTAGAGATGTTGTGAGAGAAAGTTGATCTAATTTTTGCATCTGTGTATACATCTATATTTATAGCTATCAACATCTATCTCTCTATATATATATATATATATATATATATGTATGTATATATATATATATATATATATATATATGTATGTATATATATATATATATATGTATATATATATATATATATATATATATATATATATATATATATATATATATAAACCTTCTCAGTTACAATGTAGAGCACAGATTAGCAGCCCTCCCATTTAAATCAAAGAAGTCAACAGCCCCAGTAACAGACAAGCCACTACACCCCCTAACTTATGTATGCTAACTTCATGAATGCATAAAGGTAGGAAAGTAGATGTTCCCCAAAAGAGCACACAGTTGTGCACAACTAGCAATCTCACTGTGTGTACTTATAAATTATGGCAACTATGGTTAACAGCAAAGTCAACAAGTTCTGAGCTGGTCATCAGTTACACACAAGGTAAACTGCTATGCTTATATACACACACACGGGCACACACATATATCTGCATATTTTATATATATATATATATATATATATATATATATATATATATAATGTGTGTGTCATACCTCAACCTGGAAGCATCAAAAATCTGGACAAAGGCCCATGAAAAATAGTTACAAATCTGTACACTGATTGACATAAAATTTGCATACATGTGTAACCACGCCCACTCCAGTGGAATTGTGGGATACCAACTTTCAAACACAAACTGAAGAACAGACAACTAAAATATAGCCCCATAGCCCAGACCCTGTAATAAATGGTAACCATTTTTTTAAATGTGTACCAATGATGTTCACTGGGAAGGGAGATGATGATGAACCTTAGGATTTTGTTTTTGGTGACTTGCAGTATGTGGGTTTTCTGGTAAAAGTAGGACATTTAATGGTAGGCAATCTTCTAATCTTAGCTAAAGAATATTATAATTTGCTAGGACCTCCTAAAGTCATTCTCCATGACCTACTGATCAGTGGCATAGCTAGAGTTTCTGCCCCCAAGGACTATCTTTGAGTCTGCTGTCCTTCCCCCCCACACAAAATCATGGTCAAATGGGCCCCTCATACACAGCCCTCCCCCATGTAGCCATTCTAATGTATCATTACTTGGCTATTTTGCCCCATTTACCATAAACGCTGTAATGTGCACACTGCTTTACTTCTGCAATGATTATTTGGATTTCATTTAAAACTTTTAACATTTTATAGCACAAACACTAATAGACATCTGGTAAGCAAAGCAATACAGTCTCACAATGAAAAAAGACTTCGCATTAAAACTTCTCTGCCATTGAAACTCACATTGATTGAAACAGCATTGAAACCCCCATTTAAAGAAAATACATCTGGCCAGTGGTGGATAAAGATTACCTTTGGGCTATTTTCAAATCATAGGCCCCTTGCACACGAAACATACATGTGTTCTTTGATACACCTTCCTGATTGTATTAAATTATATTCCTTGTATAATACAGCACACTTGTTAGTGTGCATGTTAAATTTATTGTTTTGAACATTTATCCAGTAAGCAAAGAAACAAAATGCATGAACCAGTAATGACAAAACTGTCTAATTCAGAACATTTCCATCATAAAAGTCCACTCAAACTTCTACAATCCACCAGTATCAGTAAATATGCACATTCTCTGCAGAAGTAAAATTCATCTAAATAATTCCACATTAAAGATATCTGTAACTAATGAAGATGTTGCTGCTAGCAAACAACTTTATATTTTATTGTTTCATCTACAAATAGTGCCTGTTGTCCTTGAGGAATAAACTATGTTATGTAAAAAAAATGATAATTTGCTAGTAATATTGCAGTAGGGAATGTTTGACAAACTGATAACAGGTTCATTGTTACTAGGTATCTCTGCCAAAGAGGACATTCATAGGACTATAGCATCCACCCCTTTTAAAAGTACAACACAGTATCAGCAATCCATCTACATACTGTGGGAGTAGAACCCACAGTATTTGACCTGTTGTGCTACTAACACAAACAGACTTTGATATAAGCAGCACTAAACATCTCTCCCCCTGAAGAACTATGCAGCACACAAACTCTGGAAAAAGCCAAAATTTATTGGGGGGGAGGGGACAAAGGCCCAAAACCAAGGACACATTTTAAACATTTCTTGTATAATTTTAGAAAGTTGCTAGAATAAAATGTTTTGTGTTACCATGCATTTCCTGAAAGTTAAGAAGACTGAAACTTAGATGGCTATCATTTAGTGAATTCAGTTCTCACTGATTTGCTAGAAAAACTAAAATTTTAAGAGGAACAGATCAAAAGTATGAGCCAAACATTCCAGGGTTGAAAGTGGTGGTTTGGATAGAGAATTCTTGCTACCTGTACCTAAGGTATAGGGTTTGAGTCTACCTACCAGTTATACATAACTGAGGCATTTCACACACACACACACACACACACACACACACACACACACACACACACACACACACACACACACACACCTCAAAGTTTCTGTCTGTGTTCTCTCAAAGTTAAGCAAAAGTACACCTCTGTCTCTCTCTCAAAGTGTCTGTCTGTGTTTGCTACCTTGAACAAGAAGCAAGTACATTAACTTACGAGGAAAAACATACTTGCGAGCAAATGTGAACCAGCCACTGTCACCAGGCAGGCAGGCTTTCAATTAAAGCAAAACAGCCAGCCTTACTTAACTGTATTAAATAAATGCATTTAATTAAAGCAAAACAGCCTTACTTATGAGTGATAAAATTCAAACTTGAATCTGCGATAAATAAATGCAAACTTGAAACTGCCGCCAATGTAAAATACAGCAGCACAAAGTAGTCAGGAATTAAACTGAAACATAACATACTGGACATGCTGTACTTACTTGCCATACTAGTAAATCAATATCAGACTTGTGAGTGAGCAATAAATGCAAACTTGTGAGCAAATAAACTTGTCACCAGGCAGAAATTAAAGCAAAACAGCTGCCATAGTAGTAAATCAACTTATGAGAGATAAATGCAAACTTGAAACAGCCACCAGCTGCCAATGTAAAATACAACATACAAGCAACTTGCAAGCGAGCAATACAAATGCTGCTGTAGTAAATCCAGCAGCACATTATTAATGCAAAATACAGCATCACATACTGGGTAATGGAATTAAATTACGCAAAACATACTGGACTTGCGAGTGAGCAATAAATGCAAACTTATCAAATACAGCACCAGGCAGGAATACATATTCATCACATACCAGAACTAGTTACCAATGTAAAATACAGCAGCAGCAATAGTGGTACCAGGTAGGAAGGAACTAAATTAAGTAAAACAGCCACCACAGTCTTTTCTTTTGCCTTAAGGTTGGTCTGTCCCTCGTGAAACTGACGTCATTGCGCTCTAAAAAAAAAAAAAAAAAAAAAAAAACCTTAAAAAAGCCAGGAAATTTGGAAATTAAAGGGGCCACATAGGAAATCGTGGCACCCCAATATTTTGCCCTCAAAACCAGCATTTACCAAGGAATTCAGTATGGTTGAGAGGCATGGTGTGTGTGTGTGTGTGTGTGTGTATATATATATATATATATATATATATATATATATATATATATATATATATATATACTCAGAAATTCACCCTAATGGCTCCACATACTCCAGATATAATTGTGGTATGGCATTTTTATGAATAAAGTTGTAAAATTTTATTTCCTTGGTGGTGCAACTTTGTTTCTTGTCTTGGGATTTGGAATTTTCAATAGCTAGATATGTGTGCATGTACATACAAATGCCCTGGTTAATTAAAGGGAAATCAACTTTCATAAAAGCTAGTAGGTTATAACCTTATTAATGTCATATGAACTTATTTACCCATAAGGATGTACCGTCCACAGTAGCTAGTGTAGTGTTTGAAAGTGTATATAACTAGGATAGTCAAAGGATGTGAGCTACCTGGCTATAGCTGACATTTTCACTAACTTAGTGACTTTGGAATTCTGTTTGTAAACTTGAAATCCCCTTTGTCAGGTTTACTTTCCCTGATTTTGATTGCCTTCTTGGATCACCAGACCTCTGTGTTTTTTTAACATGCAGAAGCTCCTCAGTGTAGGTTTAGAAGTACATGGGCATGCTTTTGAAAAAAATACAGAGGTTTCATAATTATCTTTCATATTACCCAGCAAAATCATTTGTCAGTTCCTTTCAACAAATTTGATTGATGATACACCAGCCAAGTTTTCAGACAGGGTGATTACAGCCCAGCATTGGCCATAACAGAATATTTGCCTGCACTGTATTGCTTTTCTTTCTGATCATGTAGATCTCAACAGAGCTATTTAGGCTTCTTTAAGATGTGAGGTATTCTGATGAAGTCTCTTACAGGAGATGAAAGTGCTTAATATCAATAAATTACTGGATTTTTTATTTATTTCCTGAGTGAATTTTCTACACGGATGGTTTCTTAGTTATTTTAGTGACATTTGTGTAGTTCATATTTGGTGTGGTGATTTTGGTGTTTCTTCAAGATGTGACTTTTAGCATTCTATCAAAGCCAACACTGAGGTTATAATAAGAGCATTATCTGAAGGAGCACTGTGTCATTGCTATTTAGCATGATATGAACTGTAAGTTCACCTGTATTCTTGTTTGTAAATTGCTGAAATTCTGGCAATGGTAAAATTCACAAGAAAACATTCCTTGTCATGTTTGGACAGACAGCACCTCCCATGGCTCACCATCGAGGAAGCTCTGCCCCATGTACCCCAGATATAAACTAACACTGAGATCACTGTGTGTTATGGAAAATTAAATCCACAACTGCAGCAGTCTTCACTGAAAAAACTCTGCCTCCCACGTGATCACTTTTTGATACTGTCACCATTACTAGAGTGAACATCAGAAAATCAGTCTGTCAAACTGAAATATTACACGTTTACACTGCTTGAGCATTGTAGCCTGCAGTTTTAATATATGATTCCACCGTGAAAGGTTTGGTTAAGATGAGATACTCATCCTAAAGTTTATTGAACTGAAAAATTCACCCCTGAGGTGGAGGCTTTTTGAAACAGTTTGACAAGGCTATATTGTCCAACCATTATATAAATCATTGTTGTACATAGTAGGTAACGTGAATAATTATACATACTATAATTCAGCAACAACTTATAAAGCTAAGAAGAGAGCAGTAAAAAAAATTCTAACTACTAAGCTAAAGTAAAAAAAATAACCTACAAACTATGGTAAAACATCTACCTGAAGGATACAATATCATATCAAAATTCCCATATATACTGAGTTGCAGTTACAAGATAGGGTATAATCATCTTTAGTTAACAGAAGAATAAAGAGAGGAAAGGTGAACTATGTATGTCTTACCAATATGAAAATTGAGAGTGAAAAAAAGGATATATTACTAGACTAACACTATATACACTATTTACAACATGAATGCCATTGTCAATGAAGGGAAATGTCTCAGACTTATATATTAAGGACTAGTGTATTCCATATTCATCAAGAAAGGAATTGAAGAGTTTGAGCATACAGGTCTTCACAAAAAATACATATAATAGTACATATTACATGATAATTAGTTTGCTTGAATTAACTCAAAGAGACTGCACCAATAGTTCTGGAAATAGTCTTTTTTCTTTTTGCTGATAAAGTAAAGTTTGTGAGCTGATATATATTTGATTGCCATTATTTTGAAATTCTCCCAAGAGATTGCTGAAGGGTTTGCCCAGTACTTAGCAATGAAGAACTTGATAAGGGTGCACATGGTAATTAAGATGTATTTACGGACACCAGTTAGATCTTTAGGAGTTACATTTAGGATTGCTGTTTGCCAGGAAAATGTAATTTTTTCATACCCCATCTTCTCCAATTGGATTCTGAGGGAGCACCATAATTTGCATATATTTTTGCAACTCCAAAAGAGGGATTTCGCCATGTATGTCATCCCAATATTTTGAGTAAAGAAGTGGCTGTTGATATTTAATATTGATTAAAAGCTTGTATGTAAAAGAGAGCATCTTGTGTCTAAGGGAAAGGGTTTTAATAACTAAAAGTGTCAGGGTTACATCTTGTTCCTTCATTTTAGTGTTAGTGAATTTTTGTTTTATTAAGGAGTTTAGTTGTCTTAGCATAGGGTCATATCTATTTGGAGCCCCAAAGTGTTCTTTTACTGCAGCACAATTCATTAGCTGATAAAATTGCCATACCGTGACATTTTTAATAATAGGATAATTGGATAGGTCTATCATTTTGTTATTGATTTTTATATTAGGATTGAAATGGATAGGTTGAAGGAAAGAGAGAGTATCCTGGAGAATAAGAGAATGCAGCAGTGCTTGAAAAATGTTTATTTTATTTTTTAATGCAGGTAGAATCATAAACTTATTTACATTATTGGGCATTAAGTATGGGATAGAATGAGGGTTTTGTTTGATTGACTGTATATATTTGTGCCAGATTTTAACCTAGGTTGGGATCCATATATCTACAGGTAGTTCATGGCTCACTATTTGGTTTAGGTGTTTTGTATTTATTATGTTATAGTAAAGATTAAAGTCGGGAAGGCTCAACCCACTTTTCTCCTTTGGGAGTATTAATTTTTTGTAATAGATTCGGGTTGATTTAGGAAACCAAAGGAATTTTGAAGTGGTGGTTTCAATTTTATTGAAGAAGTTTTGGGTATATTTAGGCTAATAGAGTTTAGATGGAAAAGTATCCTAGTTAAGATGTTCATTTTAACAATGGCAGTTTTTGACAACAGGGATAGGTTGATGTTTTTCCATCTGGATAGGTCATTGTTTATTTGGTCCTAGACTTTAGATAAATTTGCCTTCATCAACTCTTGATGCGTTTGCATAAAGGTTATCCCCAAGTATTTGACTGTGTATTTGACTGGAATGTCAGACAAGGGAAAATAGGATTCTAGGTGATTACATGGATTCAATGGAAAGATGGAAGATTTTGAGAAATTTAGTTTGTAATTAGCCACAGAGGAAAAGAGACATTGATTTACAAATTTTATGTAAATCACTATTTGAGAGCTCAAAATAAATATTTAAATCATCTGCAAATGCTGAGTATTTTAACTCTATATTAAAAACTCTGGGTATATGGCGATATATTTTCTGTCTGATCAAAAGTAGGAGAGGTTCAAGATAAATATTAAAAAGATATGGTGAAAGGGGGCAGCCCTGTCTAGTCCCATTTGTGATTTTGATAGGTTGGGGCATTGTTTTATTACTGTATAGGAAGGCAGTTGCATTCTTATATAAAATTTTTGTAATAGTAATAATATAGTCGGGAAAGTTGAAATATTGCATGGTTAAATATAGGAAGTTTAAGTCCACACTATCAAAGGCTTTAGTGGCATCTAGCATGACTGTGTATCTCTGTTGGTTGTCATTTTTTAGAAATAACATTGTTGTGTCCAAAGTGAGGGTGTTGTCACAGAGTTGTCTTTGTTTCATAAATCCAATTAGTTCTGGGGAAATAATTGAAGCCAGGACTTTCTGCATTCTACTTGCTAGGATGGACGCCAGAATTTTAATTTCTATATTAATGAGGGCAGTGGGTCTATAATTGAGAGGGTTATGTTTGTCTGAATTAGGTTTCAAGATGAGGATTGTTTTAGAGTTGTTCATGTATTTGTCCATGATTCCATTAAGGATGATGTAATTATACAGGTTGAGAAGAGTCTTGATTAGTTGGTCATTAAAAGTTTGGTAAAATTCACCTGTGAATCCATCTGGGACTGGCACCTTGTTAGTTTTGAGCTTTTTTATAGCCAACTTTATTTCATTTAATGAGATAGGACTAGCTAAAGAGTTTTGTTTTGTGTTACTTAGTTTGGGGAGGGATAAGTTATCTAGGAGTTCTTTATAAATGTCTTTATAAGTTTGCTTTTTAGGGTTATATATCTCGCTAAAGATATCTGTGAAGGAATTAATAATGTCAGAGTTACTATAAAGGGTATTCTCTTTGTAATGTATTTCTGATATATAATTTGAACCATTTTTATGTTTATTAGTTTGGCTAGTGTTCTGGAGGGGGTTTGCGCCCATTCCGAATATCTATGCAGGAGTCTTAGTTCGGCTAAAGAGTAATTATGAAGATGGAGGGAGTATATTTGTTTTTGGGTCTCATGAAGTTTATTCTCTAAGTCTAGAGAATATTTGTTTTGGAGTTGTAAATCAATCTTCTTGTATTCATTAGTGAGGTTAGTGATATATCCATGTTCCTTCTTTTTATAGACGAATGCCTTTTGAATAAGTAAACCTCTGATAACAGACTTGACGGCAGTCCATTGAACGTCAAAGAGAATTGAACATGTGAAGGATTCAAGTTCAAAATGTTTAAGATACTGATTAATTTCGCTTATAACATCATCTTTTTTAAGGATGTTAGTATTTAATGTCCATGTGGAACTGCTGCCATTGCTCTTATGCTGTTGTGTTGGGTTGATACACAGAGTTATATTAGAGTGGTCTGAGATAGATCTTGCTTCAAGGGCAAAATTACGAACTAAAAGGACTGAACGAACTTGTAAATACACAAAAAGCAAAGAACTGAGCCAAAAGCTGAACAAATATAGTGTAAAACACTGATTTAATTTAAACACTGATTTAATTTAAACACTGATTTAATTTAAGCGCTTTCGGAAGGGTCAATACCCTTCCTTCTTCAGAATATACAAACAAACGAACAAGAGATGCAAGCAACGGTTCTCATTTAAAAATAATTAATTTAGACAATCATGTGATAGCTGTTAACGTCATTGCTTAATTAACCTAAGTTAACCAAATCAAATCTTGAAAATTAATAGCACTTTGTTTCTTTCTATAACAAATGCTATTATGACAAAGCACATACAAGTAGAAATAAACCAAAATAGTTCACATATACCCTATGCATAAACAAATGTTATTGCCATTACAATAAATATTTTTAAAACACAACCTAGCTATAGAATTAATGTGGCAGCTATAAATCCTGCCAAACTAACCAGTTGGTACTTAATCTACCAAAAGAAATGTGTCAGGGGACGCATCTAACTAAAAATCACTAAAAAATAAAATACTAAAGTGAAAGATTACCTTCATATGTTACTAAAGGCAAATAAAACAAAATACTTCCTTAATAAGACTATCTTTTTAAAGCTAATTTTTTCAAAATGCATGAAATAGATATTTGTTCATTTAAACCTGGAGGGAAGCAGGCTGCAGTTTTTATTTGCCAATACAGTTCTTCCATCTCAAGTTGAATTTGCCATGGACCTATGTATGGGGCATCATCCACCTGTTTCAATACTGTAAACTTAAACTGGTGGCTTGGATGTTCAATAATATGGCAAGCCAAGGCATTCGTTAATTCTTTTTTAGAGATAGCGTAAGAATGCTCGTAAATGCGTTGTTTTAACTTACGCTCAGTCTTTCCTATATAGAAAGCGTGGCAAGGTACGAACATTGACATTACTGTTCTTATTAGTGAACTTGATTACAAACTGTTTAAGTGTAAAAAACTCCAATTAGAAGTGACTTATTTGGAGGAGTGTTTAGATAAAAAGATAGTCCCGAAAGGGCTAAGGCAATGGAGGTTTCCAGTAGGGTTAATTAATGATTCAAGCCTCCATAACAGATTGTTAGATTTATTTGACAAACAAGGATTTGACTTTATGCGAGTGCTTATAGGGCATTACTTGGAACAAATTCAAGAATATCAACATGATTTAGAAATATTGGAGGTGGACATTAAAGATAATCAAGATTTCCCTAGGTACAAATACGAATACACACGCATCTTTTCTAGTATAGATGCAACTATGATAAAATTGTCGGGTAACAAACAAAAGAAAATTAAGAGGGATCTGTTTCAATATGCCAATCATAAAGCTTATCCTGATCCCCCTTTAGTTACCCAAACTAAGTTTGCGCCTAGGGGAATCAGCAATCCAAGTAATGGAAGTCACCACGAAGTAAGTGGGTTGCCTTTATCCCCTGTTAACGTATTCTTACAGCCAGAACAAGGAGAATTCCATCAGGATGTTTTGGATGATGAAGGTATTAACAACCAGGATCAATTTAATGACAATAACTATGTTAACTATGAGGAAAGTAATAACAAGCAAACACACAACAACAACGTGAATGAGGCACAAAGTGCTCAGGGTTTTCGGCAAGGACAGAATTCTCACCAGAGGAACTTGAGGTCCAACAAAAATCAGAATGTTCCGAGGAACAATTGGAACCAGAGGAGGAGGTAGTGGTACCTCCTGTGACATTGAACATAGTGCATAGCACTGAAGGGGATTTTAAAATTTATAATTTTACTTCGTTTTGCATAAATCAAAGTATATGTAACTTTTTCTCTAAAGGGCTGTCTTTTGTTCCGGACACACATTTTAACTTAGTAAAGACTATTATAGATTTGAAATTATTTGTACGTAAGTTAAATTTGAGAATCATGTTAGGGGACAGGCCCACCCTCCTTAACAACTTTAGAATCGCTAGTGTCTTTAATCCACCATTATTTGACAAACTCAAAGTATTTCAGATGGCTTGTGAGTTGGATTTAAGACACCTGGCTGCTATGAATGGCAACACAAAAGGAGCCAAATTTAACATAACTTCGCAGCAAAGAGATCTTATTAAGATTCTGAAGGATTGCAACATCAGGGTTATGAAACCCGATAAAGGGAACGGGCTTATTTTTATGGATCATTACATATATGTTAACAAAATGTTAGCCCATTTAGAGTCAGGACAGTATCAGGAAACTAGCATCAATGAGATTAACACAGCATATGGCAAAGTTAGAAGTATTTTAGAGGATCTATTTTTAGAAAATTTCATTGACATTGATTTATATAGGTATCTAACTGTTACATCACCTAGGTTACCAGCATTTTTTGGGGTGCCAAAAATTCATAAATCAGTGTTTGATCCACCGTTTAGACCCATTGTTGATGGCAGGGGGTCCATTTTGAGTGCTTCGGCTACATACATCGATAGTTTGCTTAAACCGCTCATTGCAAATGAGACACAAATTTGCAAGGACTCGTGGAGTTTTCTGAGTGAGATCAACAAAATCCCATTTAATCCCGAGTATGTTCTACTCACTGTAGACGTGAAAGACCTATACATGGTCATTCCCCACAGTATAGGACTTGAGTGGGTTAGGGAGTTCCTATTAGCAAGGAAGGTTAATGATAACACCATTCGCCTGGTTGAGACGCTCTTAGAGCAAATACTTCTTTCCAATTTTTTTGGGTTTCAAGGGCGTACATTCATACAGACATCAGGTGTGGCGATGGGTTCGCCTTGCGGAGGGGCCTATGCGAACTGTGTTATGGCTCAATGGGAGAACACCCTCTTGTTTCAAGACCCTACTTTTAAAAGGCAAGTCGCCTGGTACACTAGGTACCAGGACGACATGTTCTTTCTATGGAAAGGAATTCCTAGGTTCATAGGTTCATAGGTTCATACTAGGCTATCTGCCCAAGGGCATTTATAAGCCTAGCCCATAGTTATTTGGCTTTCGCCACCCCTTTAGTTTGAATAAAACTATGCCTATTATTTTGCTGTGCCTCTGTCAAGCAGCGACACTGAAGTAATCCCTGGGGTATATCTGCGATCCCCCATCCATTGGTCAAGATTCCTCTTGAACAAGGCCAGCGAGGTGCTCTGCCTCACATGTACCGGGATTTTGTTCCACAGCATAGGGAGTCTCTGGGTGATGAATCTGTCCCTCCAGCATGTTCTATTAATAACCGTGTCAAGGTTTAAGTCTCCGCCCTTGTGGTTCTGAGGGATCTAGATTTTTGAGGTGAAGCATATTCATCAAATCAGGGTTTGACATGGCCTTATATGTCAGGCACAGGTCACCTCTGAGCAAGCGGTATGAGACTGAATAGAGCTGGAGTTCTTTCAGTCGGGCAGCATAAGACATATTTTGAGACCCTTTATCCTTTTGGTGAGGAACTTTTGGGGCCTTTCCAGCTGCTGCAGGTGTCTGGTCAGATACATTCGAATGGGGCATTGTACTCAATCATAGGTCTAATGAGTGATGAGTACAGGGCGATGACCTCCCTTGATCTAGATGTGAATCCCTTCATGATCAGGTGGGCAATGTAGAAGGTTTTCCTAACTACTTTAGCAACATGAGTGTCAAACGAAGGCTACTGTCAACCTGGGTCCCCAGATCCCTGATGACTTCTTCTGTGCTCAGTGGATTGCCACCTATATGGTAGCTAGTAACCTTGTTTTTCCCGAAGGGTATGACAATGCATTTCTTGGCATTTAACTTTAGGCCATGGTTCTGGCACCAGTTATCCGTTTCTGTGAGGCCCTTCTGAAGGATATCTGTGTCAGATGTGTTTTCGACTATGGCCTCAGTTTGCAGTCATCTGCAAACTTTGTCAGCCATAACCCTCCTGTGTTTGCTTGTACTTCAGAAAAGTAGATGCCGAACAAGAGTGGACCCAGGACTGAGCCCTGTGGGACACCACTTGTGACAGGCTTTGAGTCTGACATGGCTCCAGCAACTCTGACCCTGTGGGTTCTGTCACTTAGCCAGTTTGCAACCCATCTTGTGATGTATGGGTTTACATTCAAGCTGATGAGTTTTTGATGATACCTGAGTGGGGTATTGTGTCGAAGGCCTTTGCCAGGTCAAGGTAGGCTGTATGGACTGCCTTTCCCTCATCAATGGCCTTGGTGACTGTCTCGAAAAGTCAACCAAGTTTAAAAGGCATGATCTGCCTTTGACAAAGCCAAACTGGGTTGGATCCAAAGTCTGCAAGTTCCCTATGTATTTATTTATGAGTTCCATTATGATCCTCTCCATGGCTTTGCAGATAAGGCTTGTCAAGCTAATGGGATGGTAATTTCCAGGGTCGGTGGAGGCACCGCCTTGTGAAGTGGGACCACAGTCGCCACTCCTTGGGTATGTATCCTGAGGTGAGGCTAAGATTAAACAGCTGTCCTAACTGCGGTTTAATTCCTCATTGAGTTCATGGAGCACACAGCCGGGGACACCATCCGGTCCCATGGATGCTGTGTTTTTGCTTTGGAGAGAGCAGTTCTCACCTGGGCGTTGGAGATGTTTGGGGCTACAATCCTCTGGTATAGATATCTCTCCTTTTGGGGGGGGAGAAGTTTGCACTGAACCTGTCAGCCAGTATGTTGGCAATGTGTGTAGGTTCAGTAATCTTCACATCATTTTGAACTAATTCTGAGCATATCTGGGAGTTTCCTCCTAGGTTTCTAACATAGCTAAAGAAGGCCTTATGATTGTCTTTTGAATCCTTGGCGATTTTTCTCTCAAAATTTGCCTTGGATGATTTTATGAGAGCTCTTAGTTTTTTACTTATAATGATCAAAGGTGTCTTACCTTTCAAGGATTTTGCTCTATCTTGTAGTAGCTTCCTCCTTTTATTGTAGAGCTTGTTTATGGCTGGGGTCCACCAGACTGGACGCTTGCCTTTGGTACAAAGAGTCTTAGTTTTGTTTGGGATTGCCTGATCCATGCAGTCCTGTAGGTGCTGGTAGAAGGCATTTGTAAGTGATTCAGTGGTTTGAGTAATGTTTACCACTGGCTCAGGGGCCTTAAAGGAGACCACACTAGTTTTTAGAAGTGTGAAGTCGGCTTTTGAGAAGTTTTTCACTGTGGTCTTTTTGTTTCAGGTGGGGGGATGAGGACCTCCAGCGAGATTAGTTTATGATCTGATCTCACCAGTGAGGGTATACTTCGGTGTTGAACATTGTGATCCCATGTTCGTGATGATGAGATCAAGTATGTTTTCTCCTCTTGTGGGGATGGTGACTAGTTGTTCCATGGCATTTGAGTTTATGAACTCCAGGAACCTTTGGGCTAGAGTGTTTGGGCTTGAGTAGTGTTCCCAGTCTATATTAGGGTAGCTGAAGTCACCTAGTATGATGGTGTTTGGAGATACATTTATCCCCTCCATTGTTTTCAGGAAGGCCATGTGAGGTTCCTGAGTTTGAGAGGGTGGCCTGTAACATGCTACAAATTGCAGAGCAGTCTTGCCTATGGTTAATTGCACCTGGATGGTCTCCGATGCATCGTGCATTGCCACCAACCTTGAGGTGTGGGTGTCCTTTATGAATATGGACACCCCTCCTTTCTTGGTGTTGTCCGGATTTTGGGGCGAACGCATGATATGAGGTGAAACCTGCTAGTGCTGGGGTGCTCTCAGGAGCCTTGAACCAGGTTTCTGTCACAGCACAGACATCGATGTTCTCCATACTGAGAAGGGCCTCGAGTGCGTGCATCTTGAGATTGAGACTTCTGGCATTGAGCAGCATTACCCTTAGTTTTTACTTTTTGTGTTCTAGGGTGGTAGGTTTAGAATTTGAGCCTTGCCTAAAAAGGCACTATGGGGTGGCAAGAGCCTTTGCCAATATCCGGAAGCCTAGGGTGACAGGTGCAAGCCGTCCCTTGCGAAGCAGCGTGGCTTGTCCAGCATGTCATCCCAGGCAGTCAGACATTGGATCCCCTTTGAATGACACCAGAATTTAAGCCAATTATTAAAGCTGATCATCTTATCACTGTATTGTGGCATCATTCTAGGTGAAGGTAGGATACTGCTCAAGGTCAGGGTCATACCTGCCTGGGCTACATAATCAGAGAGCTCCTCAATGTCTCTTTTCATGTAGTCCAAGGAGGTACCTCAGGTCGTTGACACCAGCGTGGACAATGACTGAGTCATACTTGTACCTGCTGTTGAGAGACCTGAGTGCTTGTGTTATGTGGATTCTAGCACGGACAGGCAGCTTACTGTGACCTTCTCCTTACTCAGTCTGGTGAGCGGACGTCAGTGTGTCTGACTATGGAGTCACCTATGACAAGTATGTTTGGTGTTGTATTTGGCCTTAAGGGCAGTGACTGCTTTGCACACTGATTTTGTTGTTTATGTGTTGTTTGTGTGGTGTATTGAGTTTGCAGTTGCTTGGGTGTCTGCTTTGGAGGCCTCTGCTGTTTAGGTAAATTGTTACTCAGAGCCTCCGAGTATGTCTTAGTGTGTTTATGTGTTTGATTCAGTGGTGTGGTTGAGTTATGTGAGACTGGTATTGTGGTGTGTGTAGTTGCCTTCTCCTCCTGCCTGGTCTTGCCAGTCCTGAGTTGAGAGAGCTCAGCCTCCAGTCTGGCTAAATAGCTGCATCTCTCACAAGTGTTAGCGTTACATGGGAGGAGGAGATGGTTGTCCGTGTACATGAGGCAATTGTAACATTGTCTCAGAATTCCCAGATTCACCAAATGGGCAGGAGAGGACGCCAGCATCTGACCCTTCGACATGCTAGAAAGAATTATGAGTTGGTATGAGACAGAAAAGTAGTGGGCTTAGCAGGGAAGTGGGCACTCCTGGGGGGTTTTGCTAGTGAAAGATTTGTATAATATAGGAGTGCTTGACCTGCAAAGAGAATGCTTATAAGACAAGGGATATGCTTATAAGACAAGTGCTGAGCTTTTGAGAAGAAAAAGCTATTTGGAACAAGTGCTGCACTTTTTAGCGTAGGTGTAAACTGTTTAGGTTCCTAACAGAGCAGTTCTAAGGGAAAAATTGAAGAACAGACTTTCTGGAGCCAGAAAGAGTTTAACCTTGTTTAACCGGCGCTGCCCGATGCTGCTCTAGTGGCAACTCCGCTTAATCGGCTAAAGCACGTTAAAGCTGCTTGATAGCAGGGGCTGGAAAGAAGCAGGAATAGACCCAAAGGGAAAATAAAACTACAGTTTCAAGTCAGTAACCACCTCTACGGGGCAGGAAGCTGCTCAATGTTAGTCACTGCCACTGATGAACAGAGACCCTCCCCAGCCCAAGCAAAATGGCCTCACAGAAACTTTCAAACAGTTCAGGAACAGCAAGCCTGTAACTGAACTTTTTTAACTCTCAGAAAAGTGGGAAAAAAGCAAGATTTCTTTTTTTTTTCAAAACAAGTTTATTGTTTTAACATATAAGAGAAATATCATAAAAATTTTATACAAATAATTAAAAATAGGTATTATTATAATATTCAACAAAACAACTAAAGTATTTACAAAGACATCCACTACAATCAGATCAATTAATTAAACTAAAATACTGTGCTATTGAAATTAGAATTTTTTTAACAAATTTTGTAAATTATCCCATACAATAAAATGTGATGTTTTTCTAGTTGTTCTCATTCTAATTGTGCTTATTTCCATATGACACATTATATTCATAACATTTTTTAATTCATTGAACGAAGGAGGTGTATCTGAAATCCAATTTCTAGTTATTATTTTCCTAGCCACTAGGATAGACCATAACAAGGGAAGCTTAATCTTTTTAACACATTGAGGTACAGGTGTGTTGAATAATATAAGAGACTTAGAAATAATGAAATTATCTGTAAAAAGAGCCTGCAAAAATTCATTAATTGACTTCCAGTATTCTTTCAACTTCATACAGTCATAAAACATATGAGCCCAGTCAGCATTAATTTCTACATTACATCTCTTACATAGATTATCTTTATTATTAATTTTATTCATCATCAAAGGTGTATAAAAGATCTATGTAAAAATTTCCATGTATAAAGTCTCCAGACAATGGAAGATGTAGTTCTATAAGCAGATTCCAATATATATTGTTTATCTTGTTGAGTTGGTGGGTCCCCATTAATAGAGGTGAAATAATTCCAGTATGAATCTACATTGTAAAAGTTTCTTGTCTGATAATTTTATGTATATATGAAAGTTTACCTTTATCAGAAACTTTATGCTGTAAATTTATTATCAAGTAATCAATCAGTTTTGGAATAGATTCTTTAACTGTTATAGACATTAGATCTATTCTATCAATGAGATGTTGTCTAAAGATCTGAACCTCTAACCAGCAAGTTTCTCTTAGATCAAATTCTTGTTTTAAGAAATCTAGATTTTTAACTTTATTATCAGATATCAGCTGATACCAGTACTTTAGATTATTATCTATAGCTAAATGAGCTCCTTCAGAAGTAGATGACATAAGCATACCCTGAGTATAAATTATAGGGAATACAATAAAATTCCATTCCCTATACTTAGGGTGCATGAATATAAAGTTACGATAACTAATAATAATATTTAATGGGTAACAGACCATATGTTTAGGTATAATAGGTGAAGTACAAAATTCCTTTAGCAACCACAACATGGAGTTATTTATAATCATATTTTTATGTGTTAAGGAGATTTTCATGAAGTGCATACTAATTAGCTCCCAATAATCTTTCCATTTTATGACATATGACCGATCTATTAATAAAGTAATAACTTTTATAATAGAAGAGATAATATATAAATTAAAGTCTGGAAAAGAAATACCCCTTGAGACCAGCTATTAGTATGTTTCTTTAATGCAATCCTAGGTCTATTAGGTGCCCATAAGAAATTTAACATTAGTGTATTCAGTTTCTTGATAGTTATTTTGTAGGTGAAAGTATTATTGATTGTATTAAGTATAAAATCTTGGGGAATATTATCATTTTAATAATTGTAAGTCTCTCCTCCATAGTAAAAACATATTATTCCAGGTATTAAAAAGATTTTGTATATTAAGAAAACAGGTATTATAGTTATTATATATAATAGATTTAATATCTTTAGATAGTATTATACCTAAATAAGTTATCTGACCTGAGTTGGGTACATATTTAGTAAAATCACTAATGAGAGTATTTTTCGTATATATAGGTAGTATTTTAGTTTTTCTTCATTGAATATTAAACCAGAAATACTTTTAAAATTCATCATTTTATCAAATAAAGACTGCATAGAAGAATTAGATCCTGCTGATGTAATTAGAACATCATCTGCAAAAAGTTGAATTTTTGATGTTGTATTTTCTTCTATTTCAAAACCCTCTATGTCAGTACTGTTTCTAATCAAATTAGCCCAAGGCTCCATTACTAAAGTGAATAATAGTGGAGAAAGTGGACATCCTTGCTTTGTACCTTTAAGAATGGGTATTTTTGTGAAACATATGTTCCTACCTTAATATAAGCCAGCGTTCCTTTATATAAATGCTCAATTAAATTTACAAATGCATCAGAGAAATTTGTGCATTTCAGTAAGGTAAACAGATAGTCCCAACTTACTGAATCAAATGCTGAACCTATATCAAGACTAATAAGTGTTAAATCTTTCTTTTTCCTATTTGCAAAATCAATTAATGTTAAAGTTCTTCTTATATTATCAAAAGTATTTCTATTTACAATGAAGCCCGTCTGATCTATGTCTATAATGCGGGGGATAATTGTCTTCAATCTATCAGCAAAAATACTCATAAACATTTTATAATCAACATTAAGTAATGAGATGGGTCGATATGAAGAACATCTAGTTGGATCTTTATTAGGTTTTAAAATTGGTGAAATAAATGTATATTGCCAAGATGGGGGGGTTATTAACTCAATTTGGGCCAGAATAAAAACCTTATGTATTAATGAATATGTAGTTTTAGAAAGGATTTTATATATCTCTGGTTTAATACCATCATTACCCGGTGCTTTGTTTGATTTAAGCTTATTTATTTGTGTAATAACTTCTGTATATGAAATACTCTTGTCCAATAGTTTAATCTGTTGTTTATTAAGCTTTTTATTCATGTTTGTGGTTATAAACTCCTTTATTTTATCTTTAGGTTCCATGTTAATGTTGTTATGGTTAATCTTGTGAAAGTGATTTCTAAATTGGTACAGTATTTCTGGTATACTAGAAACATTCTTCTTTTCCTTAGAGAAAAGATTTCTTTGATATGGTTTTGTTTATTCAATCTTTTGTTTTATTTTTAAGTCTATGTAAGTATTTGGGGCTTATTGAATAAGACAAAAACTTGTATTTCTCTAAAGTTATTTTAACTTTATGAGTTAAAATTTCTTTGTATTTCTCATTTAGTTTGTTTATTTCTTCAATAACTTTCTTGTCCATAATATTTTCTTTATTATTATGTTTATAAGAGTCCAGTTTACTTTGAA
>NC_056741.1:1599472598-1599492598 GCF_019279795.1 Protopterus annectens | reverse complement strand
TTGGCAAATAAAAACTGCAGCCTGCTTCCCTCCAGGTTTAAATGAACAAATATCTATTTCATGCATTTTGAAAAAATTAGCTTTAAAAAGATAGTCTTATTAAGGAAGTATTTTGTTTTATTTGCCTTTAGTAACATATGAAGGTAATCTTTCACTTTAGTATTTTATTTTTTAGTGATTTTTAGTTAGATGCGTCCCGACATTTCTTTTGGTATATTAAGTACCAACTGGTTAGTTTGGCAGGATTTATAGCTGCCACATTAATTCTATAGCTAGGTTGTGTTTTAAAAATATTTATTGTAATGGCAGTAACATTTGTTTATGCATAGGGTATATGTGGACTATTTTGGTTTATTTCTACTTGTATGTGCTTTGTCACAATAGCATTTGTTATAGAAAGAAACAAAGTGCTATTCATTTTCAAGATTTGATTTGGTTAACTTAGGTTAATTAAGCAATGACGTTAACAGCTATCACATGATTGTCTAAATTAATTATTTTTAAATGAGAACCGTTGCTTGCATCTCTTGTTTGTTTGTTTGTATATTCTGAAGAAGGAAGGGTATTGACCCTTCCGAAAGCGCTTAAATCAAATCAGTGTTTAAATTAAATCAGTGTTTTACACTATATTTGTTCAGCTTTTGGCTCAGTTCTTCACTTTTTGTGTATTTTCAAGGGCAAAATTATTAATTTTATTTAACAAGACATCAGAAATTAGGAAAAAGTTGATTCTAGAGCAGACTTTATGAGGTGCTGAGAAATATGTGTACTTATTGGCTGCTCTATCATGATCAAATATTTGGAATGAGTCAATTAAATTGAAGTTATTTATTAGGTCTTGAATAGATGCAGTTATCAAGTTATAGCTCACCAGATGAATGAATTGGAAGAAGAAAATAACATTATTTTGAGCGATTTGAACTTTGACCATTATCAAACAAATTATACGAACATGTTAACTAATATTGATTTGAGTTGTTCTGTGATATACCAAAGGAAACTGCATAAAATTGTAAGGGATACTGATGAATATAAAAACAAAAGGGTATATCCTTTGTCTAAAGGTAACCATAGTCATCGAAGAATGACCGCCAATGAGGATGGGCGAGCGGCACAGGAAGTGACGATGCAGGAGGAGGAGTATAACTATAATTTTGAACAGGGTGAATTCCCTTTAGAAGATGGGCCGAGGTGTTTGGAGAGGTTGTGAAACTGAGAACAGAACGGGCAACAACAGAAAAGGGATGAGAATCAGGATTTTTTTCGGCAAGGGTTGAAACCAAAAAAATGGAACTATCCATCAAAATTCCGTAGCAGCCATCAAGTGGGATGGAAGTAGAGGAAGTGATGGATTCATTATTACAAGTAAGTGTTTATACTGTCGCTGAATTTCCTGTGGACTGTGATAACGAAGGGTCTGGAGAACTTGGTTTACCAAATTGTTCCTGTTTACACGTAAACAGCATTGAAACGGGAAAGATAGATGAGACTGGTATTAACCAAGAACTTGTATGTTTTGACACAGTGGACATTCAGGACAGTTTATTAAATGAAATTGATTTTTTATTGTTTGATGATATACAGAAAATATGTTATATGACTGGTACAGAAACAACTTGTATAGATTTGGTAGGTGCAGTGGATAATGTGGAATTGCAAAGTGTGTTGAATTTTACTGACACCATGCAAGGGGCGGAAAATATTTCAATGTTTGGTAACCCACATATAGTCTCCAATGTATATGGAGACTATAAGGTGTACAATTATTCAAGCAAAGAATTTGGTGAAGAGTATGCTGAAATGTTGTCAAAGGGTTTCACGTTTATTCCGGGTTGGGGGGGGGCTAACGGATGTTTTGATTGATTTAAAAATGCTAACAAGGAAAATTAATATAAAAATGTGGTTTATGCATAATCAAGTACCAAATGAAAATGTGTTGAAAAAAACAAGTAAATTTAATCCACCTCCAAATGCAATGGTAGCCCTTTATGAAAAGGCATGTGAAATGGATATAAGAGAGTATATGAAGAAAAAAAGAAAAAAGTTTATAGATGATGATGGTATCAACAACTTAAATAATGAAGAAGAAAAGTTATTGAGTGATCTAACAAGTGACAGAAGTCTTAGGTTTATGAAGCCAGACAAAGGCAATGGTATGGTAATAATGGACAAAAACTATTATATAGATTATATGTTTAATAAGTTAACTAATGATACATATAAAGAAAGTAATTTAAATGAAATTCATATAGCGTATTTAAAAATAGATCTTATGGTTGAGGATTTATTAATTCAGGGGCAGATTGATGAAACTGAGTACTGCTATTTGAAAAATGAATACCCTATGGTTAGCAGTATATTTGGTATACCAAAATTACATAAAGGATTGAACGATATTAAGTTTAAGCTCATAGTTGATGGCAAAAGGAGTAAAACATGTTTCATTAGCAAGTATCTTGATTTTCAGTTACAAAGGGGTTTAAAAAAATTGAATATATAACAAAGGACTCCTGGCACTTTTTAGAAAAATTAAAAACAGTTAAAATGAGTGATCATACCATACTTCTTACTATTGATGTGTGCAACTTTTCAGTCATTCCTAATGAAACTGGATTGGAATGGCTGGAGAATCAGGTAGTTAAAACTGGTATGTATGAACAAGATCAAATAAATGTATTTATTACTCCTATGGAAATAGTGTTAAAAAATAATTTTATATTTTTTGAGGGTCATTATTATAAAAAGATTACTGGCATAGCAATGGGGGCTGCTTGTGTCCCCATTTATGCAAATTATATAATGTATTTTTGGGAACAGGAATATGTGTTTACTAGTGAATATAATAAGTACATTCAGCAGTATACCCATTTTTTGGATGACATTTTTGTGGTTTGGGAAGGGGGTATTGAAAATATGGAAGCTTTCATACACTACATAAATCATACAGTTGATTTTTTTAAGTTTACTTTTGAATTCAGTAAAACTGAGTTGTCATACTTAGATGTGAAATTAAAAGTTGATCAGACTAAAAAATGTTTGACATTGAATATATAGAAAATCCACGTTTTCAAATTCATATTTGAATTACCAGAGCTGGCATCCTAGTCAACAGAAAAAAGCAATAGTAAAAGGTCAAATGGTCAGGGCAGCCAGAATGGTAAGTGAATATCAGAAATTTCTTAATGAAGTGGAGTTCATAAAAAATATGTTTATCAGACGGGATTATCCAGTTTTATTATGTGACTCCATAAAGGATGATATTATATATAAAAGGAATAGTGGTAACTATATGGCTATATTAACAACTAATCGCAAGGAGAATGGAAGATCGGATATAGCAACAACAAAAAATGTTAGAAATGACAAAAAGGATATGACAGAACAGTTATATTTTATAACTACATATAATTATGATACTGATTATATAGTTAACATTATACAGAACAACTGGAGACTATTAAAATTAGATAGTAGTGTATAGGATAAATTATGGAACCCCCCCAAAAATGTGTATAGGAAAGGAAGGTCTTTTAAACAATTATTGGAAATGGAATGTCAGTCTAGTACAAACAGTAGTAAAACAAATAGAACAAAAGGGAATTTTAAATGTGGAAGATGTAGCACATGTAAATATATATTAATTACTGGTCAAAAAATTACTGTGGCGGATGTACCAATAAATATTTATGGACACTTTGACTGTTATAGTAAAAACATAGTTTATGTAGGGAAATGTGTTCATTGCCCTGCTTTCTATACAGGGAAAACATGCAGAGGCATTAGGGAGAGAATAAGTGAACATATTTTAGATATTAAGCATATAAGGAACACAAATGCATTGGTTAGGCACATTGAGCAATACCCGGGGCATGAATTTAAGTTTTGCATAATACAGCAAATTAAGAAGGACAGTCAAGGTGCTGTCCTGGATATACATTTGGATGTATGTGAAATTAAATGGCTACTTAGGTTGGATGCCACGGTTTTTCTGGGTATCAATGAAAATATAAGCATAGTTCCTATTTTAAAATTAAAACATATTTTAGGTTGAAATAAATTGTTTATAGTCATCATATTTATGAGATATATGGAATATATATGTATATTTTTTTAATATATCAATTTTATTGTGGTAATATGATTAGTATAACAATTTTATATAAAAAAAAGTTTTAGTATAATATATTTGCTTTCTAATAGTTAGTGTATAAAATGTTGGTATTATCTATATGAGTTTGTACAACATACATTTTTTAAAATTTAATTTAATAAGAAATTGAATAATTGATAAGTTGAACGTGTTAATTGATTTTGGGAGGGAGTGTATATAAGCAATGTGATTGGAAAGGGTATGTGTTCTGAAGAAGTCTGTTTAATAAAGATGAAACCTAGGTAAACTATCGTTAGTGTCTTTCGTGCATTTTATGGTGGACTTGTAGTTCCTGGTCTGGTTCTTCTTTGGAGTAATAGTTCGTGTACAGTACATTTCTAGTTTTTATACTGTGAAGGTTGGTGAATCCAACTCTGTTAGTAAAGCTGTCACTATTGGCATACTCCAAGGATCTCTGCTTGGCCCTTTACTGTTTGGAATCTATTTCTTGACAGTCCAGGCTAAAGTATATGGTCTTTGGCTTACCAAGTTTTCTGATTCTTGCATATTGAGTGCAATCACTGAGTCTACCAATGATGATAACATACTACAGGAGGGGTTAACACAGACAAATGATTGGTGCCAAAGATACATGGTCAACAAATAAACAAAAATGTGCTATTATTTTGGCCTTCAGCAAAGTAGAATTTCCTGTTAATTACAGGGTTGATGATACTCTCCTATGCTGAAACTCAGTGTTGCAAAACCTGGGAACACATGTAGATAGCGATCTGAACTTCGATCAATTGTCCACAGTGGTATGGAAAGGCTACATCATGCATCTCATAAGTCAGGCCATCTTATGCATATCTGAGTATGATATAACAACACTGTACTTGAACCTCATCAGAACGCTAATAGACTATAATGCCCCTTTTTGCATGAACCTCACCAGACACCTGTAGCAGCTGGAGAGACCACAAGAGTTTCTCACCAACAAAATACAGGGCCTACAAACCATGCCATGATTTATGTGGATAGACTGAAAACCCTGTCTCTATAATATGCATCATACAGGATGAGGTGACTTGTGCCTGACCTACAGACCAGTCTCTGGCCCTACCCTGATGGGAACACTACACAAATCAGCTATAGACAATGATATCAGCAGATTCAGGTGAGAGGAAGATGGTAATAGCAGTGACCAACATGCTGGTGTAAAATGCCCTATGTAATGTCAAGCAAGTGCCACACACACACCCACCCACACACACACACACACACACACACACACCAGCTGACTGCAGTGAGAGGAGAATTCCACCTAAGTACACTGACTAGAGAATTCTGTATTTAAGACAAGTGCCATAGCTCAAGTCTGACTCAAAGAGTGTCATACAACAGTTTATAGTTGATAACATCAGCACTGTCTGGTGAGGAGAAAATGCTAATAGCAGTGTCCCATATGCTGTTTTAAAGTGCTCATCATAATGTCAAGCAAGTGCAAAAACACACACACCTCCCAGCTGACTGTATTGAGAATAGAACCCCTACCTAAGTGCCAGACTAGACACCTCAATACTTTACAGATGCACCATAGCACAAATCTGACTTTTACAAGTCTGCAGGACAACTTATGGTGGATGATATCAACACTGGATGTTAGAGAGAAGATGTTGGGAGGCCTGCATGAAATAGATGTGTAGGGATGTTCAACTGTCAAGATATTTCAAGTTCTGCATGTTAACAGATTGATGAGTGTGCAATGTGTAGTATTTGGTAGTTGTATTCCAATGTGCAGGTATACTTTGCCAGCTTTACAAATTAAATGCAAACTGGTGTCCACATTACAAGTATTGAAAAATCTGAATGTGTATTGTCACACTAAATATGTGCATGGTGTATAACACAATATTTGTAATTAATTTATGTAGTGTATTTGACATATTTGTGAACAAGTACTGAAAGACCAGAGCTGCAGTGCATGGGGGAGGTAACAGATGGCTGCATTGTAAATATGTGATATTTTGTTAGATAGGGCCTTCATTTTTTCTGTTTACACATGTAGTTTCATGTCATGAACACTAAATGGGCAGTAAGCAAAGGTAATACAAGGTATTGCCCACTTTGCATAGTACACCGCCAGGCAGCATGTTTGTGCGATGGTTAGCAAAGTGTTTGCACATGTGAGATACACATTTCTAATGCTTTTCCTGTTTGTGCATAATCAGTGTGCAAATATGAGCCTCATTGCAAAAATTATGAGAGTTACTACTGCTTGTATGAAACACACCTGCTGCTTAGCTGACTCTGTGGCACTACCTGTAAATGAACTGACACATTTATTTTTGAGCCCAGATGACATAGGGTTTGAATCCAGGTATATGTTATACTTTTAAATAAGTAGTGATAATGCAATGAAAGTATTCTTTATACTATATTCACTGTGTGTTATTGTGTGTTGCTGTAGTGCAGCATGTTTAAGCTGCATTGTGCAAAGTTAATTGCACCACAGAAGAGCTGTTCACTGTCATTTGGCATTGATGCAAAATACCAAACTTTGTCTAAACACAGAAGCCAAAAAAATGAAGGGCTCCGTTGCTTTTTTGGTACTTGTGTGTTGTGTGTGATTCTATTTTTTTTACCAGATTTTAGGTGCTAAAATGTGGTAGAGAGGAAAATGATGAAATGGGAGACAAGCAGGTGGAAGAGGAAAGGGAAAGCAATATAGGAATGTGCAGTAGGGAGGTAGAAAATAACCATATCTATCCATTTCTTCAACAGTGTAAAATGAAAATATGTACAGAATATTAGCTGAATTTGGACTGTCACTTACACAAAGTGGTGTGACAACAATGCAATCATGTTATATAACCTATTGGACCAAATAAAGTGTGTCAAGAAGATACATATGCAAGTGGAGAGCTATGTATGGAATGATATTTTTTGGTGGGACAGGTGCCCATTTTTGTTTTTTTTACTTTAGTAAAAGAGGAATGCTGGATAAGGGACATTGGTATTTCTGGGTCAAGTAAGTTAGGCAGGTGTGGAAGCAAATACAAACAAATGGGACAAGCAAGAGAAGACACAGGGACAGTGAGGGAAACAAAAGTTTGGGGGACACCATAATTGGGTTGAGGGATGTGACAATGCAAGCTCATGCCCATCAAACACTGGGAGACAGTGAGTATTTAGTCCTCAACTGCAGGACTGGCGTCACTGTCCCCTTACTCCACTGGCTGCTGGAGTGCTTCATGACTTCTTCTCCTATGGACCATGAGGGAGAGCAGTCTATCCATCCAGTGTAGACATACATCTATGGTGCTGTGAATGACCCTACACACCAACCCTGGCATCTCCTGGTGGGTGATAAAATCCCGACCTCCACCAGTACTCCCGTAGAGTACCATAGCACCAGCTGCAGAGGTAGTGCTACCTGAGGGCACAGATAGTGCAGGGGGAGCAGAAGCAGTACTGCCAGATTGGGTCAAAGATGTGCTGGGCATTGGTTCTGGAGCTGGTGGAGTGGGGGCAGGCTGACCACTGTGGTTGGCCTACCTTACTGTGCTGTGAAGCATTTAGTGATTTGTTACAGAGGGATGGCATGGAGACATTTTGACAACACATATTAGAAAAAAACCCAGATAAAATTAGTACCATCATATGTGGCGTACAATGCATTATCACAAGTGCAATTATACAGCTCTTTTATCTGAAGTATTACATTTAAGTATATATCCTAACAACTACAAACTATAGTTATGAATTTCTCAAAGTAATCCATGCAATGTGCATATACTGCACACATGCTTGGTCCAATAATACATATTAAAATTAACAGCAGGGCATTTATGCTAGTTATATTGATTTTAATTTATGTAATATTATTAAATAATTGCAATATTATATAGTTGTTACTTGTGGTATTTGAACCTATAACCTCTGACTACAGTCTTACACTTGACTCCTGAAGTTGATTTGTACTACAGACTTATACATGCATACTTGCTTTTACAGTTAGGATATGCATGCTTACTTTGCTACTACTGTACAGAAAAAAATCTATCTTTAACTTTTAAAGCTACAATAATACTTCTCTTGTGCTGCAGACATACTACTTGCTTCCCTCAGTCTCTCCAGATGATCAGCATGAGCCTGCCTATTCAACTCAATTTCAGGATTAGTTGTGAAAAAATAGAAAAGAACAGAAGGGCATTATGGATATCTGTCTTGCCTATATTTAGCTTTCTATGTATTTTAAATTATTTTTGTTAGCAAACTTACACAACTGTGGGATGTCACTAGTTTGAAACTCATCCAAACACTGGCTGAGTGTATCCCTCTTGTGCCTTTTTTGGTCATTGAAGTGGGGCCTACACTGTTCTCCAGTGCTTGGGTTACCCGTCTTACTGGATACAGCATTGACCAGACTATTCCAAGCTTCAGACTTTACTGGGAGCCATAATAGTCACCCTGCAGAAGCCTTTGGCTATGATGATTTACAAAGAGTCCAATAAATAATCCGGACTCCTGAATGCCCCACCTCTGTGCCATAAATTGGGCGCCTTCTCCTCTAATGCCAGACATGTCTATTCCCAAAAGTAGAGCAATAGAAAGTAATGATTTCTCACCAATTCCTGTTATTGCATTTACTGTTAGTGCACAAACCTGAGAAGTGATGCCAATCACATTTGCATGATGTTAAGTGGAGAGCAACAGTGCCAAGCAGGGAGGAAAGCAATATTTTGAAATTGGAAGGTTAATCTAATACTTGGTATTAGTTTGAGGGGTGTCTGCTGCTGTAAGTGTTAGGTGATTTAACTTTGCTGACATGCACTAGGGGCATGAATGTTTTGATCTGACACATGTTCATTTGGCTTTATACACTGCTAAAATGGATTTTTACAATGTGATATTCAAACCTATGCATAAGGGAGAAAGCAGTGATTTTCCATCTTTGCCACAGAAGAAGTGCTTCTCAGACATAGTCACGAATCATTCATAAATACAAATGAGAGTTTGAGGTGTAGTTTGTGTCTGTGTCTTATTTAAATGTGAGTGCCACACTTCTTGTATTAGAAACCGGGACCATCTGAATTACAACCCTACACTTACACCTGATGCCACAGGAATAATTAAATAACTGTTGCATAATTCTCTATTCATTCTTAAGTTTTGTATGTTAACTGTCGTGCAACACCACTAGGCATATTTGTACACTGCCCAACAGAATTAATAGAATGTATCTGTTTTAAATTGCTGACTGTCTGCACCCTGTCAGCAGGTGTTTGATGGCTGCAGGTTTTGGGGAAGTTTGCTAACCATTGCACAACATCTCTTAGTGGTGTTGCACGATGGAAAGCAAAACTGCAACAATTTATCCTTTTTGACCTTTACACTGTCTATGCCCTGTGTTGGCTAGTAGTCCAGGTTTGTGCACTGCTAAGCATCATATGAACGAGATAAGCACAGCTATACATGACATTCTAAGCTATGTACTGTGCAAACACTGGGACTAAAACAAAAAAAAAATGGAAAATGTGCTGCCACATAAACAGCTTTGCAGCAGAGAACTAAAATCATTTGGTTAGATCTTACAGACCAGAAAGAGTGAAATATGTGCTGCTGACTTACATTTAAAACCTTGATACAATTACTCCTACATTTTGTAAGTCTAATCTGGCTAACATACACACCAGAGGTAATGGAGTCTGAATTGCTATTGTGTTTTCCTTCTCTCTACCAGTAATCATTCACAGGTGCAATCCATTAAAAACAAACACTGAGAGAGTGCCTTCACTATGTTTACATCTGATACACAGAGACAGATATTTGGGATTCAGCAATTCTAATGAGTTCACACCTCATTTGCATCTTCAGCATGCTCACAGACCTGAATCTAGACTATAAAAAGGCAACCGTGTAGCTAGGGAACATGAATGTGAGGAAACCTGTTTATGTAGATAACACAGAAGAGGATATTACTTTGGGGTTTATCTGCACAGAAGACTGCTGATCTTGATAAGGTATGCTTGCATATGCTTGTATAGGCTGAAATGTCTGTAAGAAAAATATGTTAATATACATATGCATTAGCAAATGCTACTTTTATTTGCATGAATTTCTTAGACGTTTATTGATGGCATAGGCATGTTTATCAGGGCATTTTACCTTCTCAGATGCACAGCCTTGTCAACTGTCATCACAAGTGATAATGTTACAACTGTTTTTCTCTGTACATTTTTCTATTGTCCTATATTGCAATGACACAGGGGTGTTAGCCTATTAGGATGGCCCATACACACCTGTAGGGGAGTGCTGGCCACAGGTAGACATGACTGGCAATTGTTTAAAATGAAATGTTCTGTGGTAAATGTGTTAATATGTTTCAGGGACAGTTTATTTGGTAGAACTTTTAGCATTTCAATGATAGTTTGTTAGCAAAATCTGTCATTTGCTTTGTTTTGGGGGTGGGGAGCCAAATTGCATTTCTTTTTTGGCACAAACAAGATTTTCTATTGTTACTCTCCTTGTTTTGGATCCAGCCTTGTTTTGTGTGTGATTGTAATATGTTGCAACCACACAATTCCTTTTTTATATTTGAATACACTGACTGTTTTCTGTTTCTCCAATGGGTAATAGTGAAATACTACCTTTTATGTGATATGTGTATTATCCTTATTTTGTGTTTTATGTCACCTTGGACTATGGCACCCAAGCTTCCCAATCCATGCAAAGCCCCCTTCAGTGACCCTGAAAATTAAGTAATTGTGGAAGCATTTAGGCATCATGGTGTCTTTCTGCTTGAGAGAGGACATAGGAATGTGTCTGGCAGAATACAAATCTGGCAGCTGACAGTTGCTGATGTGAACATAATAGGTTGCCAGAGGAGGACATATGATCAGGTTTGCCATAGGGCCACTGACATAATTTCTTAGGCTTGGAAGAGAGCAGCTGCAGTGGACTGTGATCAAATGGCTAGTGGGGGGCTGCTACAGAGCCACTATTGACACCAAATGAAGAGTTCCTGTCCATTGTCAGGGATCCAGAAAGCTCACTGGAAAGTGCACAACACGTGTCATTGACATTGGTTCTGATGTTTCAGAGAGGACAAGAATGTCCCAGGAGGAGCTTCCACATGTGCTTACCTATCTCAATTGTTAAATACTTTTTGTATAGTAAAATGCTGACAGCAATACTTAAGTTCTGTTTAACATTAAATTTGCTTTTGGGGGGAATAGTTGCAGACTGATACAGTTAATAACACATTCGTGGGCTTAGGGTGTACGTGTCATCCAAGTTCTTGTTTAAAGTATTGTTACTGTACATATAAAGGGCAAAATGTTTTAATCCCCTGTGTGACTGTTCATTCTAATGAGGGTGCCCTTACCTTTTGCTTAACTTCTTCCAGCATAGGAAGTCTGCAATCATCTGCACATGGTAAGCCAAAACATTTTTATGTCAGTACTGATGAGGAGTTCAAAGAAATATTTAGTTTGTGATGTGGGTGTCAAGAACGTTATGTGTATTGCTGTACTGTCTGCAATAGTGGCACCACTGTTAGTTTCTTAGCATATATAGGATTATAGTAATGTAATTTTTTCCCTTTGTTTGTTGCTAATTATCACAGGTGATACTGATAGTGGAAGTGTAGGAGTTCTACCACCTGATGTTACAGTAACAGCAGACTCTGATTATGAGGATGGCCAAACAGAGGCACAGTCGAAAGGGGGTTCAGCGGTTGAATATGATACTGAGGTTGACATTCAGGCATCCTCTGTAGTTACATCGACACAGACTCTAGGCCTATGCCAACTCATTCCAGTGAGCCCTCAGATATTGGATGGGTGGTGAGTGAGACACTTAGTCAGGGCAGTGTGGTTACTCCGGCTTCAGTACCTGTTGATTCTGGGCATAGCCAAAGTGTGGGCAAGATGCCACATAGCAGGGTTATTAGGGGTAATCAGAGGAGGCATGCTGTCCATCCTCAACCTGATCCAAGTGTGTCTTCTCTTGCCACTCGATGTATGTTTAGGGCCATGATGGAGTTGCAGGCACATTCCAATAGGTCCTCCAGAGGAAATGCTTACAGTTGCAAATGTGGCACATGTGTGACTACCTCCACCATGTTGCCAATTCAGTGGATCAGATGAATGACATGTTGGAATGAGCAATGTTTGTGATAGAACGTCTGCTGGTTGGGGGACGGTATCCACTTGGGCATAGGTCAGCCACATCATCTGATGTTAGCCAAAGTAGCCATGCCTGATCATGCTCCCACTGTGGCACTATTTCCATTGCTCTGTCAGTGGTTGAGGTTTCCACAACCAGATGTGGTAGGATATGGGGTAATGGTCCTGGGTGTCCTTGTTACGGGAGCTCATCCAGTAGACATCAGTTAAGTTCAGGTAGCAGCAGTGCATCTGACTCTCGACATGGATGTGCCAGTGCAACTCCTGCCAAAACCAGTCCTCATGGTCAGGTATGACAATGATGAACTGCCACCTCTACTATGCATGGCTCACATCTGTCTAACATACCAAGATGTAGAGCAAGCACACAGCTTGGTTGTGCTCTTGTAGACTCTCACACACCAGTTTCACCTGGAGGACCCATACAGACACACACAACAGTTACATGCTTCAGCAGTGAAGCATGAAGCTCATTCTGTCTCACTGGCCATTTGTTACTTTATCCAAATGTCTTCCAGCTTCTCTTTCTTATTTACACACACACTCACTTACCTTTTGTGTCAGCCTAGGCTTCCTGTCTCCCCACCCACACACAAACACACACACACACACACACACACACACACACACACACACACACACACACACACACACACACACACACACACACATCACCCTGTGCAAGTGGTGATAACTGTGCCATATCCTTGCTTTCTATTTTTTGGACTTAGGGAGTCATAAGCTTTGTGTCAAATGCTTAGGGTGCATAGCTAACTTAGTGATTGGTATAACTGCATTTGTGATGTTGTTTTGCTAATTGTACTTTTAACATATTTTGATGTTGGAAAGGTAGACAGTTGATAGAATCTAAACATATTTTTGCATCAGTATTTTTAAGAATCTTCTGAGGGTTGTGAAGTCTGAAACTGAAATGTGACTCATTATTTTCTAACGTCACTCTTTAACAATTTTACAGTATAAAAGTATGAGGCCGCACTGAGGACATTCCATGACCATCAGTACTTTTGAGATGTATAAATGTGTGACTCTTTGATGCATGAGGCTCGTTACTTCTTAGAGGACACATGTATCCACATAAGTCTCTGCTGTCACATGTTAAAGTCATTGCTGTACAAATCACCCACCTTTTACTTTCTTACATTACCAAGTAACAACATGCAAGGATATGCCATTCATTTCTTTTATTACACAATTCTATTTTAACACTCTAGGTTCAACACTTACCTTGTAAATCCACAGCTGCAACAGTTTTAGTTCAGCACTGAGTCTGTCTGATGCTTGCAGTATACAGCCATTACATTGGTCTGTAAAGTTTGTGGGCATTGCCTGGCATCAATGTTACTATATGTTACTGCATAGAATGAAGGTTTTAGCCCCTTAATTGGTAAGTGAGTGTGCTATGCTTTGCTTCTTAGTTAATGTGAGGGCATATTGAGCATGCCTTCATCTGCCTACACTCACAGCAGCTGCTGGTTCCTCCTCTGACTCCTCACCTGCGTGTGGCTGTGGTGACCTTGCCATTGGTCATGGTATGTGTGCCCCTTCTCCTTGTTGATCCTGCTGAAGCTGCTTTCTCAGGATGATGTTGTGTAGCATGGCACATATGGTGAATATTTCAGTACATGTACATGGGTTATACTACAGGGTTCCCCCAGATATATCCAGGCACTGGAACTGCGACTTCAGCAGCCCAAATACAGGCTCTATGTTATTTCTGGTTTGACCGTGTGCCTCATTATGGCATTCTTCAGTGGATGTGTGTGCATTTCTAATGGGTGTCATTGGCCACAGTTCCAGTGCAATAACCTGCAGCCCCCAGTAAATGATTCTGTGGGATATCACCCCTAGTGAATATCTGATACCGTTTAGAGGTGCTCCAGATGTGTGAGTTGTGATAACTGCTTGGGTTGCCAGCACATACATTCAAGATGAGTCCCTTAGCATTATATATGACTTGGCAGTTAATGGAGTGGAAGCCCTTTCTATTAATGTAGGCCCTTCCCTGTTCCCTGGGTGGTGCCTTGATTTCTATATGTGTACAGTTTATGGCACCCAGTACTTCAGGCAGTGTGCTACAGGATAGAACTCTTGCATAGTTGTACCCCTGCCCTCAAGAGTACAGGGAAAATATATATTGTCACTGGCATGCTAGAGCATAGCATTCAGGAATTTATGGAGGATCCTGGATGCTGATGCAGTTTTGGAATTCACAGGGAAAGCCATCATTCAGTCTACATGGTTGCTTTATGGCTTGTTGAATAGCTCCTCCATCTTGGATTGGTTGATTAGCATGCAGTTCATCTGCTTATGTTGTAAGTAGTATACCACTGTGTTTACTGTGTTTGCGTGGCTCTACCCGCCATATAGAGCTGCTTGCTAAACAGAAAACAGTGTGCTAACATGTGTGCATCGGGTTTATTGAATCTGCCTTATAGTCCTTGCATCAAAAGGGTTTTTCATCATTAGCAATGACTGTGGGAGTTAAGGGCAGACAGTGTATTAAAAAATGTTCAATCTATAACCTTTTCCTTACATTGTTCAGTCTATTAACAACAGTGAATAACAGTCTGAATGAAGCCATCCTTTAGACTGTTAGTATGAAAGCCTTCGCAGCTGTTGAAACAATCAGGGGTAACATCAAGAAGACAAAACCTTCCCATAACCCACAAAAGGTATTTATTGATGAAGAATAATTGTAAATGAAATCCCATATGATTGGATTAGTAAATTGTAGCTTATGGTAACAGAACAAAGAAAGTTTTAAAGAGCCAGGTATAGGACCTTAGACCCTACATTAATACTAGGCTAACTGCCCTCGTGGGCCATTTTAAGCCTAGCCAATTACACCAAGTGAGAATAAAACCTTGCACTTTGTGTCTGTAAGGTAAACACCTTAATCATTATTCCACCCTCCCAAATTGGTGTTATAGGATGTAAAAGAAATTCCCAAACTCCCTAAATACTTCTTGTTATGACAGGAAGGACACCCTCCTGTGAAGTCAATGAACACCTGGGGAAATGTCCATTTGGGCCTTGCACTATCTCTTGCTAAAAAATAATGTTATACTATGTACAGACTACATATTTATGCTGTTACAGAAAAAAAATAGAAAAAACAACTATGAGTAATTGAAGTATCTGACTGATTCATTAGCATTATAGCAGGTTAGGTGCAACATCCAGTAGAAAGTAAAATAGGTATCCAATAAATGAGAAGACACCAATCGAAGACCAAATATGTGGCTCTCATTTTTCTGCACCTGTCATAGTCCTGCAGTCATAGGATAGTTAACTACAACATGTGGGTTGGCACTGCATGTAAGGAAACCTTGGCCACCCCACCATCTTATCCATAAAACCCAGTCAAATCAGTGAGGTTAATGAATGACACATTCTCTGACTAGTCTGTACATGCACACAGGCTTACACTAAGAAAATAATCAAAGTGGCACATTAGACACAAGTGGATGGTGTATACAAGGTGAAAAGTCAAGAAAGAACGCAAAAGGGTATTAATAAATGAAACAGACCTTATTCGTCTTACAAGGATATGAACAGAAGCTGAACAATTATTATAAATGGCAGTAGCACTCTCCCCTTTCTAAGTTCATATAAACAAACCCTCATGGTAAGACTACTGAAAGTCTGTATGGTAGATGTTAAAATAAGAAAAAAAAACAGATTTGCGTTGACTACTGGTTTTAGAGCACAGTAAGTTTGGACAATCATAAATACTCAGGAGCAGTATTTAAGAATGTAAGAATATTACAGCCACTGTCTATTTAAAAATGGTGTGTAGTAACAACTGCTATTATTCAGTTAAAGAAAAGAAAAAGAAACATGTTTCAGTGAAAATGCTTAAACTCCATTGTATTATCCACATTTAATTAGGATGTTAGAGAGGAAAAAAGGGTAGAGTTAAAAATAAACTTTGACTTCAAAAAAGCCACACAGTAGTGGATCCAGCAGCCACTCAAATGAGAAGATCCCTGAAACTAACCCACCATAATTGCCACAAGGAAGGAAAAAGAATGAGATCAGTGGAGAGAATGGATAAATTAAACAATCTGGCAAACAGCAGTCTCCTTGATGAAAAGAGCAGGAAGACAATGATTAAGTGGATGAATGGGATACAAGTTATATATAAGTCATCCATTATGTGTCACTATCAATTTGTTCATGCCAAAAACAGGATGTCAGAATGTTCACTCAAAAAGGAAACTGAAAGAAAAAGCATCTGACTAAGGAAACACTGCTAATTATTCAATTCCTTATTTATTACTTTTACTGTGTCAAAACAGAAAGTAGGAGTAAATTAACTCCATGGCAGCAATGGGGTCAGTACCGGGTACAAGTCTGTCTTGTGCTTCATTTATACTGTGATGAAATCATTTACCTTGACAAAGTACATAACCATTAAAAGGCCATCTCATTTTAAACTTAAAAGACACATAGCAGTAGGATTTGTGTACTTTGCTGTTTTCTTTCACCTTACTGAATCATTAAATGAATTTCGTGGACTTCAAAGACAAAAATTGAAGCTGTCTGGCATTGACCAAGATGTGTTGGTGGTCTCTAAAGTTGAGTATTTTAATTATGAAGGATTGCAGTAGAGCTGTTGGCCTTGGATTTGCTTGGATGGAGCATTGTGCTCTTTTGAGTATGTTAGTAAATCTTGCTGAGAAATTTCTGCAAGTATGATTAGGAATTTCTGCATAAAGGTTCAGAAAGAGAGTCCATCTTCTTCAGTCAAGTGGAAAATTATATTTTGTCTTCTCAAAGGATCTCTCTAATTATATCTTCCAATGTAGTAGCTGGGGGTATATTGCTTAAAGTATGCTAATGTCATAGGAAGTTGCATGTCATGTGGTGTGATTTCTATAAGCAATCCAATTAAACACCTTGTAGAAGCTAGTTATGATATATGCACAAATTAGTGCTGTTTTTGGAACATTCTGACAAACATTCACACATCACATGGTGTAAGCAGTGATGACATTTACTGAAATGAAAAAATATAGTAAATTTAAGAGCACACAAGGAGTTGGAAAGAATCGTTCAACTGCTAGCACCAGGAATTGTTTTAATGTAAGGCAATCAAAATGAAAACTGGGAACCACAGACCCAGAAATTTAATTTGTTCCTCACTGCAAGTAAAACAGTGAAGAAGCTTGAAGTGGTTCAGTGTGTTACATTTCTGCACATTCTAGGGTGGACGCTTTGAAGGCATTTGGCACCTTCATCTATCTAGAAGAGAATGACAAAACAACAGATGTTAGAGGATCATAAATAATTAGTGAGACAGGAAAGAACTTGTGATTTATTTACTAAACTTTCATGCAGGACTAACTTAGTCCTGCACGGAAGCGCCCGTTTAGGAGCAGGACGACAACGCGCCATGCATAATAATAAGGCACACTGCCCGAGCTCCTAGGCTTACATAGAGCATGTACGAGTGCAGGGGGCATGTCTGAGAGCAGAGCTCTCAGAATAAATACACCCTGCAATGTAGAACAGCATAAAGTGGTAAGAAATGAATGAGATCGCTCATAGGTGTCCGCATATCCCCACCAACAGTTCCCCATGTGTACAACAGCAACAGTACATAAAAATCAAATGAAGAAACCCCTTTATTTTATTTTTAAAATCCAGGTACAGCTAACCATATGTGTGTGGGTGTGCCCATCGCTTAGCTATGGTTAAAGCAGCTTAAAAGGCTGAAGAGGATAACAAGGAAGATGTATACCAATGAAACAGCACAGTAATAGTGTAGTGGGCAGAGCATTCACCTAGTAAGCAAGCATTCCTGCTTTGAGTCCCACTGCAGCACACTCTATTTTACATGGCAAAGCACATTATAACCAATATTTTTGTTGTAAAACCCACTAAATAACATATATTTATGAACTGGAGTACTGCAGGAAATGCACATGTGAAGTGTCAGTGTCATAATGAATAAGGCACTAGTAAGCAGGTTTAAGCACAAATAAGCAGTAGTAAGCATATTTAAGTACTAGTAAGCATGTTTAAGTGCATTTGCACAAAGGTAAGCACTGCCTTCACAGGTTAAGCATGTAGAAGCTAACTGAGTATAAGACACTGTAACCGGAAGTTAGCATCACTTACCACTGCGCAGTGTGTAGGCTGGCTAACTCAATCTGCCCAGTGGTATACCCCTTTAAGCAATGCCAACATTAGGTAAGCAGGTGTGCCTATAGCTTAGCCTATTCAAAACTGTCCAATCACGGGAAAGTGCGGGAAATTGGGCGTATTTAAACACCACAGGCGCGAATACTTCCCATAACTGGTTGCAGCTTCCTACTATAGGCAGAATGGCTGGAGTCGGGGAAGGCACTCAATTTAGAGCACAGAGCTGGGGCACCCAGGAGTCCAGATTCATGGTATGGCTCCTGGTAAAACACCATGAGCAGAGACTACTGCAGGGCCAGTACCAGGGCTCTCAGTATAAAGTGGACGCCTGGGACAGTCTCGCCCATGACCTCACCAGTGCCAGTGGTATCCCCAGGACTGTAGAGCAGGTCAGGCATCACCATGCTGATCTGAAGTGGTGGAGGGGTGATCTCTTGGAGCAGTGGATCCAAGAATCAAGGTAGATGGCCAATGCACCAGCACTATGTACTCATTCTACTACATAGATAATGTTTACCTAGCTTGTGTATACTATGGATAGGTATGGCTAACTATCACTGTATTTCTCTGACAGCTGCAGATGAGTGGGCTGCAAACCAGCAAGCCCATGCTGCTAGGCTGCAAAGGCTGCATCACGAGGTAGGTTAGTAATAATCTTGCATGTACTGTCATAACAAATAAATATAACAGTTCTAGAAAGTGTTGTACCAGTATAAAAATGTATTGTGTATGGGATGTACTGAATAAACCACACAATATGGCAGGAAGACTGTCATATAGGTTGCATGGAAATAAAGCTGTAATATCTTGTGACTAAAACTAATACCCCAGGAGTGCTTGTGTACATTCTGCTGTCATATGTTGTTGTAGTGCTGCATTCTATAAATAGTACTGTTGTATTAAGCAGTGTTACCCACACTGCTGAACACAGTTAAAATGTGTAGGAAGTTCAGTATAACAATGTTGGAAGTCCCAAGAGGTCAGTCATTTTGTACAACTGAGGGAGACTTAGACAGAAAACATTGGAATGCTTCACACCATACCTCTCAACTGTCCCTGATTTTCAGGGATGTCCCTGATTTTGACTCAAATTTTAACTCTGTCCCTCTTAATCCCTCCTAAAACTAGTGACTTTTGGAGGAAAGGTGGTGAATTACACTTAATGAATAATGACAATAATTAAGAGTTATAAACTTCTTTTACTTCAGAAAATGTGTATTAATTCATATGCTCTGATTCTGTCAATGTTTCAAGTTAATAGCACTAATATTTTAAAAGTGTCCCTGATTGTCTCTGATTTTTTCTTGACTTGTCCCTGATTCTGTTGAAATGTGTCCCCAGTTGGTTGAGAGGTCTGCTTCACACCAAGTCCTTGATAGCACAATGTACTGTGATGTCAACTGTAATATTTTTACCACACACAACAGGGGTTTGAATCCTGGGAGTGGTAGTAAGTTGTATGCATAATCATACCCCACAACTGTACAGAGTCTTTGAGAATGTTCAGATAGAAAGCTGTATGCATAATTAGACCCAACAACTGTACA
>NC_056741.1:1599465098-1599467598 GCF_019279795.1 Protopterus annectens | reverse complement strand
AGAGCTATGCAGACAGACTGCATTCCATCCTAAACTACTATGTACACACAAACACTGTAAGACCAGCAATATACAATGCACATAACATCACTACTTATGCTGTCTGTAGGTCTGGAACCTTATACAAATGTGTAGTTGGCCTGTGTCTGCAAGTCCTGCTGTAAAAGGTATTGCTACCTGCTCTCTGTAACACTGCTGCCCAAATGCAGGAAAAATGTCTTACATACTGGAAAGGTTAAGGGACAATGCCCACATGAGTCAGTATTTCATAATAGTGGGTTGCCATGAAAGTGGTTATCCAAAGTACTACACAGCTGGCTGCATGCAGTTAGCAACTGGTGCACACTGATTGGTGCAGAGCCCATCACCTGATCATGTGCATCAACTACAAAAGCCATGCTGCAATCTATTCAAACTAGCTCAATCCCTCTAGTGGAGAGAGAGAGAGAGAGAGAGACAAAAAAAAAACATAACAAACAACAGAAAGCTGTCACAGCTGTCAAAAAAACATTAACAGGTATGTAAAACATATATGTATTTAATTGAATGCAGGAATAGGATATATGATGTGGAATGATTTATATGTGCCATCAGTAGTTGTTCCTGTAATGATGTTCTGCTGAACAACTGCTCTGGACAACACTGTCTGTCCATGTAGGCAGTGGGACATACCTGTCAACTGTGCAGATCAGCAATGAATGACAAAGATGTAAGACATAATATCTGTGTTTGGTATGTTAGTGTGGGCAATAGCTGATGGTGGAAGTACTGATGTCATGATAGATACCTGGGTGTCAGAGCACACCACTTGCAGGACAGTCATGTTAATGTGTAATGTAGCATGCACAAATGCCATAGGTGTATAATCTGCCACCATATATACCACCCTAATGTTAGTCTGTGTTCACATGTGACACCTGTCTATGTTGCATCAAGGCAGAACAGTGCAGCTGTGAAGGAAAGAGAGTTACAGAGTGTGGACCAGATGTCTATATGCACCCCACATATAGATAAATATATGTGTGATATATAATTAGACATGTATGTCTACAGATATACAGACACTCATATAGATATAGGTATATAAACAACCCACAATATATATCTACACATATATGTACACACACGCATATATATATATATATATATATATATATATATATATATATATATATATGTATATATATATATATATGGGTCTACCTGAAAATGCCAACAGAGCACAATGCCAATGATGTACACACACGCATATATATATATATATATATATATATATATATATATATATATATATATATATATATATATATATATATATATATATATATATATATATATATATATATATATATATATATAATATATATATATATATATATATATATAATATATATATATATATATATATGGGTCTACCTGAAAATGCCAACAGAGCACAATGCCAATGATGAGAACACTGACACCAGAAGATCGACAACAGAGAAGACCGACAGTTGAAAATCCCGACGCTGAGAACACCGACATGTTAAGGTAAGTGTGCGATAGGGAAGGACTTTAGGTCTGGGTGTGGGTAAGGTAAGTGTGTGATAGTGACGGATGTTAGGGTAGGGTGCGGGTCAGGTAAGTGTGCGATAGTGACAGACTTTAGGTTTAGGGGCAGGTTAACTGAGTTAGGGTTAGGGTGCGGGTAAGGTAAGTGTGCGATAGTGACAGACTTGAGGGTTAGAGTGCGGGTAAGGTAAGTGTGCGATAGTGACAGAGTTAAGGGTTAGGGGCGAATTAAGTGAGTTAGGGTTAGGGTGCGGTTAAGGTAAGTGTGTGATAGTGACGGACCTTAGGGTTAGGGTTAAGGTTAGTGCATAGATAGTTGTGTATGTAAGGTTTAGTGTAGGTTTGTAAGGTTTTTGGTGTGCCTGTGTTGTGGGTGTGTTTTTTTGGGAAAGATATTTGTTTTGTTGATTGTTGGGATTTTGGTTTGTCGGGCATGTGAAGTTTTGTGTTTTTGAACTTTCTTTTTTTGTCATTTTTTTTCATGTCGGTTATTTCATTGTCAGTGTTTTGGCATGACAGTGTTATCAGGTAGACCCATATATATATATACGTGTATAACATAATTCTTCTACAGTTATATATATATATATATATATATATATATGTAAATACATGTCCCCTTCCATGATATGTGTGAGAGAACATCACACATATCAATATACAACATATATATACAGCAGTACATGGGTGCAAAATAGACTATGATGTGTGGTGTGTAACCCATGTTGGGAACACATCGCATTTGTTTGTGAAGGTGGGATTTGTATGTTGGTGAAGGCTAGTAGGCAAATTGTGGTATGTAGGTTGGGTATGAAGGCAGAAAAGAGAGCATACAGGGCTGGTATCAATATGAAAAACAGTACTAGTCATGAATCACATGGCATAGTTACTGCTGGGCTGTGCAAAATGCCATTGTAGCACTCATGATGTGAAACCCTGTTGTACCCAG
>NC_056741.1:1599415995-1599464598 GCF_019279795.1 Protopterus annectens | reverse complement strand
ATATGCACATGCCCAATGCTCCTATGGTTGACATGGCACATGTACCTGACATATTTATAGCAGGCTGGCCTATGTCTCCTATGGGGAATGCACATGTACCTGCATATATAGCAGGCTGTGCAGGCATGTCACAGCACAGAGTAAGATACACCTGTGTGAAAGTGCATAACTACAACCAATGAGAGCATAGCCAAAGTCACATATGGCAAGCTAGCATAATATTACAGTATATGGACTATCTGTTCAACATCATCCTCATACGTGCCACTCACACACTAACCCTACATATACTGGGCCACTACACAGTTTGGTCTGATGGCTGACTGTGGTATGGAATGTGTGTGTATGGCCCTACAAACATGTAATCCAATACGGTAACATACAGTGGAGCAGCATGTAACATCAGATAAGACGAGACCTAGAACGATGACAACTACCACAGTCTGTACACAGGCCAAGGTACATATTAACAATACACACACTGTCGACATTCACCATAAGTACACAGACCTCAGTACTGTACAAACAACTACAGTATGTCCAGGTTATGTCATCAAATGTAACCCCTGCTGTACATAACATGTGTGGCAGTCTGATATCTCACTGGCTTTTTATCAGATATGGTGACACTAATTATGGTGTACAGCACATGTGCATATCTTAATGCATGACATATGTACAAAGGTTGACTGAGTTATGGCTGGATGCACACACACAGGGCCAATATTGACAAGTTGCTGTGATAACATCATACATTTACTGTTGTAACAAGGTTTGTTGCAACATATGTCCTATGAGGGATATGAAGTCAGTAACTGTCATGGCTTTCACCATCTACAGACTGCAGTCCTCACACTACCTTCTGCAGTTCACAGATATGTGTTCTGTGCATAATACATGACACCAAAGACACCACACACACTGCCCAGTCTGCAGATGACCCCACAGATGGGGAATCCTCATAAACATACAACTGACATGGCAGGTATTAATACATGTAGGACAATCATATCTGCACACAGTCTGTTAAACCAACATTACTCCGAATGCAGTATAGCAGCACATACAGTCTGTAGTCAGGTCAAGCACATCCCCCTCCTGTGTGTTGGCCTGTTTCCACAGTGTATGTTGTCAGAGGTAAACCCCCACTCCATCTGAGATGCTGTTTGCCAAACAACAGAACGAGTTCTTGCTCACAGTGAATGAAAAGGACCAACACAAACATGATGTTCCTAGATACCGGAGTGTGTTTCCATGCAATTGGCTATGGGAATGTTACCACAGCTGTTCCACATGCAATCAGCTAGGGGAGGGCTGCAATTCGTGCAGAAGCCATCAGCTGATCATGAGCATTACCTAAAATACACATGCTGCTGCCTAAGAAAAGCAGGTGTAGGTCTCCACATCCACCAGTCAGGGAGTGAAAGAGGCAGACAGAGGCGTCAACAAGTCAGGGAGGGGTAGGAGAGTAAAACCTAAGCATGTTTTTGTCACACACCTACCAGCACAGGGTATCAACCCCCTAATGACTGTGTAGTGCTATCACAGTCCTATGCAGTTGTTGGATGTGCCACATAGGTTACCTGTTGTGGAGTCCGCAGAACATATATGTGATGGTGAGTGACATCTGCCACAGGGACATGGTAGCTATATGGTAGGTGATGTACACATGCCTGTCCGCATGAACAGATGCCAGTGTCAACACAGCCACACTCTCACAGGGACACACACACATGACACACTTGACAGGGCCAGGGATACAGCTCATCAGTGGTGAGATTGCCACAACACATTACTGTGCAGGTATTACATGCACCACACGGGTCATATGGAGGTTATATGGGCAAAGGGTATGGAAAGGTGTCTGACAGACAGCATGCTTCAGTATGCCACTGGGGGTTGTAGTGAGTGTGGATCTGATCATACGCATCATTCAACACACACACACAAACACACAGGGTGCCAGTACTGACATGCAGGGGTGCATTTCTGCATGGGTATGTGTTGCTTGACTGTGCCAGATGGCTATACAAGGCTAGGTGATGGGTATACCTTGGCATCAGGTCACATGATAATGGTCTGCATTGTGGCTCAGGCCTGTGGTTTCTGCATTTGCCCACGCAGGTGGTTATTGTATCCACCATCCAGTCTCCTGGGTGGCTATTGTGTGTGGCCAATGCTGTGCATTGCTTGCCATGTATGTGTTCCCTAGTCCATGACATGGATGGTGTCTGGCATATACACACCTTCCACATGCATGTACAGTGACATGTGGAACTGTACCAGGGGTGCTGGGCCCATGTTGTGTACACAGATTATCATCAGATGTGCCAGTCTTGGCCAGCTGTGGCAGGAACTGGTAATGGACAGCAGGTTAAACCTGCACCTACATTGATAGCATGCTAATGGCATTCCCTGGCTTCAGTGTCATCTGTCCATATAGGACATGTTTTCAGGCATAGTATGTCCTTTGCGGGTCATGTGATGGCATCACAGGTGTTGCAGGTGTGCAGTAGGGAACATGGGGAAGGTGCACTGTCTGCATGTATATGCCAATTGGACAGATGGACTAGGTGCCATGCCCTCTGTAGGCCACTGCAATCACTCCACAGTTACTATCAGTTGCCAATATGCAGTGTACTACACACATATTGGCTGTTGCCTTGGCATATGTGTGTGTGTGTGTGTGTGTGTGTGTGTGTGTGTGTGTGTGTGTGTGTGTGTGTGTGTGTGTATGTGACATGGGTTGAGAGTGTGCTCTGGGTAATACTGGGGTTGCTAACTGTGATTGCCTGGCCGTGATGTCACATGTATGTGTATAGATTTGCACCCCAGCATCTCGGCTATTTTCACATCTGTTATCCCTGTACAGTGGACATTATGATATAGGGCCACCATAAAAGACATTTGCAAAACTCACCGCACATTGGGCCCTGGTGTCACACACTCAACCCATCTTCACACGGGATACAAGTTACAAACACACACACACCTGTCATGTCTGGGAGTTGAGCCCCTACCTAATTAGTTTACTACATTACAGCACTACACAGTTATAGCATGCACCACGGAGATTACTGGAGTGCTCCTTCCCTAAAGGTGTATTTCACATTGGATGACATCAGCAGGACTAAAATAGGCCATTGGACATGTACTGATTGTGACTAGCGTAAAATGCATTGCTGCCCACACAGACAATGAAACACACACAAAGCATCCTCAACTGGCATGTGTGGGAATAGAACCCCTAACAAATGTTTATATCACACTACAGCAGTACACAGTTGTGGCATGCTCTACAGAGATTACTGGGCTACATCCTTCTCAGAAGTGTATTTCTAGGTGGATGACATCAGCAGCCTTGACAAAGTAGAGCATACAAATTGTATGGAGTGTGACTACCCTAAAAAGGATTGCTCTCTACACAGACAGTGTCAGACAGACACATATGCACACACACACACGCACACACACACACACACACACACACACACACACACACACACACACACACACACGCACACGCGCACACATGCACACACACACACACACACACACACACACACACACACACACACACACACACACACACACACAAACACTTGCCATGTCTGGGAGTAGAACAGCTACCTACCTAATTTATCATAGTACAGCAGTATACAGTTACAGGATGCACTACAGAGGTCACTGGGCTACAGCTCCCAGGAGGTATAATTCTAGGTTGATGACATCAGTAGCCTTGCCAAAGATGAGCATTTGAAACTTGCCATGTCGGGATTAGAATACTGGGCTACAGTTTCCCAGAGGTGTATTTCTAGGTGGATAACATCAGCAGCCTTGCCAAAGATGAGCATTTGATTTGTAGGGCATGTGACTACCCTAAAAAGAATTGCTCTCTGCACAGACACATACTTGCCATGTCTGGGATTAGAATAACTACCTACCTAATTTATTACACTACAGCAGTACGCAGTTATAGGATGCCCTATGGAGATTACTGGGCTACAGCTTCCCAGAGGTGTATTTCTAGGTGAATGACATTAGCAGCCTTGCCAAAGATGAGCATTTGAATTTTAGGGAGTGTGACTACCCTAAAAACCATTGCTCTCTACACAGACAGAAAGACACACACACACACACACAGTTGCCATGCCTGAGAATTGAACTCCTACCTATGTTATCACACTACAGCATTATGCAGTTATGGGACACGCCACAGAGATTACTGGGATACATCTTTCCAGGGATGTATTTCTAGGTGGATGATATCAGCAGCCTTACCCGAGTAGAGCCTTTCAATTGTAGGGAGTGTAACCACCCTAAGAAGCATTGCTCTCTTTACAGACAGAGTCAGACAGACACACATGCATGCATACACACACAGATGCCAAGGCTGGAGTTAGAACTCCTACCTAACTAGTTGATCACACTACATAAGTACACAGTTATGGGACGCACCACGGAGGTTACTGGGATACAACTCTCCCAAAGGTGTATTTTACAGTAGATGACCTCAGCAGGCTTGTCATAGTGGGGCTATGGGGAGGGCAGTGTGTGTGTGCATGGGCCATTGACATGCCATATGCGGCCACAACCTGGGTCATATTCCACAGGTACGTGTATACAGCTTCTAGATGACGTGAACAGTCATGTTGCACAGCTGGCACGTGCACCGCATACTCTGTAATGCTGACAGATACCGGTGGCTATCTGCAGTGTGTAACATCAGACCCTTGTGTGGTTGTGGTCCTTAGTTGTGTGCTGGGTGGGGGAACCCTGGATAGCTCCTTGTCACAGTCACCCTCTTCCACACATATATGTATGTCTATCTTTGGCTTATTATAGTATGCTGTCCTTACATATATGCCTGTATTCCTAGCCACTGTGTGTGCAAAGCATGTGTGGTGCATACTGAGGACTGTCTGTACTAACATCTGCGGCTGCCAGATATGTCTGATCCACTGATGTTTGCAGACATGACCTTCATGTGTTTAAGTGTGTGAGCATGCCCAGTATGCCCTTTCAGTATGTTGTTGATTGACATTGCCGTCATTACTCTAATTGTGTGGGCATGCCCAGTACGGCTATCTTTATTGAATGTGTGGATCATGTCCAGGTAGTTTGTACTGCAGTGTTTACCTTTGTGTTGTACACCTACAGGTAGTATGCTGTCTCTGCAGGGTATCCGTCGATCATTTGTCATGGACTGTTACTACATTTCTGCATAGGATGGGGGTTCACACCTGACTGTTTCTATATTTCTATGTAGGATGGAGGGCACACCTGACTATTTCTACATTTCTACACAGGATTGTGGTGGGAGGCACACCTGACTGTTACTATATGTCTACATAGGATGGGGCGGGGGCACACCTGACTATTTCTACATTTCTCCACAGGATAGTGTGGGGGGGGAACACCTGACTGTTACTATATTTCTACGTGGGAAGGGGGGCACACCTGACTATTTCTACATTTCTACACAGGATTGTGGGGGGCACACCTGACTGTTACTATATTTCTATGTAGGATGGGGGTGCACACTGACTATTTCTACATTTCTACACAGGGTTGGGGTGGGCACACCTGACTGTTACTATATTTCTATGTAGGATGGGGTAGACACCTGACTATTTCTACATTTCTACACAGGTTTGGGGGGACACCTGACTGTTACTATATTTCTATGTAGGATGGGGGGCACACCTGACTATTTCTACATTTCTACACAGGATTGGGGGGGCATACCTGTCTGTTACTACATTTCTATGTAAGATGGGGGGGCACACCTGACTATTTCTACGTTTGTACACAGGATTGGGGCGGGACACACCTGACTGTGGCTACATTTCTATGTCGGATTGGGGGGCATACCTGACACTTGTACACATTTGCTAGAACTTTACTGGTATGTCATTGATTGACTCTACAACACAAAAAAATTCCCTACTTACAAGATATCATATGTAATTCCTCTCCACAAGGAGGCACTTCCACTGATCTCTAACCTTTCCCTAGCAAAAATAATGGAAAAATGTGTTCAAATATTGGGGAGTACCTCAGGATCTATTTCTAGGCCGCTATTATTTTCCATCTTTATCAATGTACATGAGCGATTCTTTTAATCTGTGTTAACTCCAGTCTACTTTCAGCAAAAAAGAAAAGTCTCTCCAGTCGTTAAGCCTGATTCTCAATCCTAAAAACTAAATGTTGTTGTTGTTTCTTCCAAAAAAAGTCCTGCTCCATCAACTTACTATCCAAGCAAAGGATGGAGGTCACATAGAACACAAACAAAAATTTGATATAATACCAAACCAAATGATTAAGACCATTAACAAGAAGCTTAGTTCTTTATATAGAATAAAAAGCTTCCTGACCCCCAAGCTAAAATGGCCATTGCCAACAAACTCTCAACTAATCAAATTGCATGTGTTTATTGCAAGGTCCCCATATGGGACCCATCATTGTACCAACAGCCAAACTCAACTCCTACTTAGTCAATCAAAAATCAAAAATAACCCTGAATATGCCTCTTCCCTCAAAACACTGCTTCCCCTTTGTAATAATCCCGCCCATTGAGGTCATCCAACCGTCTCCTAATCCAAACATTCAAAACTAATAACTCTGCTGTGGACTTCTCTCACCAACGCTGCAGGTAAAATTTGGAACAAACTTCCCATGATATTATATCCATCTCTACTAAGTCAATTTAAAAGCTAGCTAAAAACTCATCTGGGTTCAATCTTGGAAGTTGCCATTGCCTAAACCCGGGATAGTCCACTCTAGGCTGTAATAATCTGCTATAACACATGAATATCCTACATCTCCTTACTATCCTATTCCTGCTACATTTTAGATAAATTAGAAAGAATAAATTATTATGCTTTAATTTTGAATGTAAATTTTGCTTCACTGTTGTTAAATGTTTTTGTAACCTGTGTTTTGTTTTTTTCTCCCCGGGCCTCCGCTGAAAATGGACATGCATCCAGTCGGATCCTCCCGGTCAACAAATGTAAAATAAATAAAAATAAAAATAAAAAATGTCAGGTACTCCATTTCAGTCTGTAGTCTTACCTATCATGCTGGCTAGAGGCATACCAGTGTACTACAGATCTTAGCTTTTAATTACCGACATATTAGTTTCTGACTTCCTCCCCTTCAGAACTGACATCCCACTACCTGACCTGCTGTTGTCTGTCTGTGCAGGCCTGTGGGGAGGTTACCCTTAGGCCTCATTCAGAGGCAATAGCACAGCCTTTGTTTGTGTTTGTGTCCTGCTGGCTGTGACTGTTGTTAGGTATGTGACCCCCTGACTGGCATGTGTGAGTCACTTACCTTGTGAGTGTCCCAGTACTGAGGGTGATGCTACAGGGCTGCTTATGATGGATGCACATAGTACACTCCCTACACATGGTTAGGCACAGGTAGTGTAATGTTTGGCATCCCTTTTACTGTATGTGAGAGTCGGAGAGAGGTGTTATTCCCTGGTTCCCTCCTGTGTCAGTGTATATGCTATGTTTTGCTCTTTGCCAAGGCCAGGGCATACTGGTCATGTCTCCATCTGCCTACTAGGACAGGCTTAGGTTGTTCCTCCTCCAAGTCACTCTGTGCCTGTGCAGGCCTTGGCAATGGTGGGGGGGGGGCTGTGTGGCCCTGCCCCATGCTGTTCCTGCTGCAGCTGTTTTCCACGGGATCATATTGTGTAGCATGGCACATACAAGGACAATTTGGGTACATGTAGCTGGTGAGTACTGCAAGGCACCACTGGATGTGTCCAGGCACTGAAACCGTGACTTGAGCATCCCAAACACATGCTCTACTATAATTCTGGTCTGTGTATGTGCCTCATGATGGAGTTCTTGTTCGGGTGTGTGTGCATTTCTGATAGGTGTCATCAGCCACGGCTCCAGTGTGTATCCAGCATACACCACTAGGTGACCGTGAGGGATGTCCCCATTGGCAAATCTCTGGTACAGTTGCATCAGATGCCAGATGTGGGAATTGTGATAGCTTCCAGGGCAGCCAACACACACATTCTTTATTATGCCCTGGGCATTGCACACGACCTGGCAGTTGATGGAGGGGAAGCCCTTGTGGTTGATGTAGACCCTACCCTGCTCACCGGGTGGTGCTTTGATGCATATGTGCGTGCAGTCTATAGCAACCACTACCTCAGGGTAATCTGCTATTTGGTGGAACAGCTGCATATTGCTGGCCAATGCCTCACTGGTGTTGGGGAAATATATGCGCTCACCGACATGTGCTGACATGGCATCCAGGAACTGGTGGAGTACCCTGGATGCTGATGCCTGTGAAATCCCCATCATATCCCCAGATGGCCTTTGGAAGGTACCTGTAGCTAGTATTCTTAGGCCTACACATACCTTGGTATCCACTAGGATGGGTTCCCCTCTGTTAGTTTTGAGTGTCAGGCATGGCTGGCACAGCTCAACAATTTGCTGTAGGAGGTCCCTGTCCACCCTATAGTGCTCCACTATCTGAAGCTCATGTAGCACCTGGTAGGTTACCCTGGGTCTGTACACTCTTCTCCATCTCTTCACTGTGGCTTGGTCGACAGCATTCACATCCTCACCACCCTCAGCCTCTTCCACAAGTTGTATGATAGTTATTGCAGCCCCTATCATTTTGTAGTTGTGAGTGTTAAAACTACCTTGCTTGTTTACACCAGTGGTGTAGAGTGTGAGAAAAAACAGAGGAGAAGGTGTTTGCTTAGTTTATAGCAGTGTTCTGGGATGGTCTGATCTGCTGCTGGTGTAATTGGCTGATTTTGATACATTTCACCTGCCAGCTAAGCTAGTTCTCCTTGATTACCATCCTACTGCTGTTTTCCCTTCCTATTGCCTTCCTGTTTAAGCCCGTGTGTGTGCTGCACAAATAGAGTACTCAAATATGCACACTGCTGCTACTTCCTGGTTTAACTTTTTTTTTTCTTCCTGTAAAATCCAGTGCGTGGCACGCATACCCGCTAATACTTTGTAAAGAGTGCTAGGTATGTTTAGACACACCCTCTAGCTTAGCTGTGCTAAGCTTGGAGCAAACCCGAGCCACAGTGCTCCAATCCACTTACAGTATGCCTGGCATACCTCCATGATGTCACCTAACTCCTAGGCTTGCACCAAGCTATTCCTACTCTTACACTATTGGGACCTGACTCACATGCTGGGGAAAACTGGGATTCACTATCCTTCCCCTCATTTGCATAGGATTGCCTGGTAATGCATAGTTACATGTCTTACACTCAGCCTCCCCCCTTAGCAACCACTACTCACTGGCCAGGTTCTCTTCTGCCTGCCATTGACTTGCATGGCAGAATAGTGATTTTAGTTAGACTGCTTATTTTAGGTTTATTTTATTATTTCCCCCCGATCCCATTTGCGAGCCACTGCCCTATGCTTAAATAGCCAAGATCGGCTAAAAAAAAAAATAAAAGTTGATTTTTGTATTTATTTTTTTGTTTGCAATGCCAATGGCCTTATACTTGGCCATTGGTATGCTTACTACATGATATGCAGCCTTTATTTGGGGCTGTCACAGCTCTGTTTTGGATTTTGCAGATAGCATTAGTCTTGCACGGACTGTTGCAAGCTTCCTGGATTGCAAAATCACCTCATTTGCATGGATTTTACCTGCAAATGGGGTGATTTGCATACTAGGGCTTAGTCCTTGCAAGATTAATGCAGGAGCGCTCATGCACACCCCTGCAGGCTGTTCCTGGATTGCACGGCAGACATATTGCCTGCTTGAGCTCCTGCACCAGTCTTGCACTCTGTGCAAGCTTTTGAGAATCCGGGGGCCTGAGTCTTCTTTGCTATGCAAGACATACACTACTATAGACACTAAAGATGTGTATGTCACAGAGCTAAAGAACCAAGCCAAACTGTTTATTGATGGGCTGTATGATTCATTAGCAAGAATCAGAAGAGTGCATGGTATAAGAACTAGTCAAATGCTGGGTTGGCTGGATAGTAGAAGGAATGGAACTGACATTATCAAAAACAGTAGATGCATGCAGAGTGAATGCAATTGCAGGTATACTTAACAAAATTATCTAAGGAAATTGAACTGTGCAAAATAAACTGTAAGTCAAATAAAAGATAATTAGAAAAAAGTTGAAATGCATTGTAACAGTAATGACAATGAGACAAGAGCCATACAGATACTGTAACATGGTGCAGTTAAAATTCAAGCCTTTTACATTGTGTGGCTGCAAAGATGAGAAGGCTTGACCTGTATTTAATCAGTTTTGCAGATATTGTGGTAAAATTTACCATTTTCAAAGGATATGTAAAAGAAAACAAAATTGTGCTCAAAAGAATCTGCATTTTTTATGACAGAATCAAAAATGACTTGTTTTTACTTCTATTAAACTGAAAGGTTTATACAGTGAAGTCTAGAAAAACATTCAAAATAATGAGTCAAGACAGTAGCAAGAAATCCCAGGAATTAGTAAATGTAATGTTGAATTTAAAGTTAACATAGATGCAGAGTGTTATAATATGTTTGAAGTTTCTTTGGAAGCACTGCGGTCAAAATACAGAAAACAGAACTTTATACACATTGTTAACTTATTCAAGCAACAAATAAAGCCTATTGGTTAAAAAAAAGCTACTGAAAAATACAAACATAAGAAGTATAAGATGCTGTTTCAAATTGTAGCATGCAGACAAATACATTTACTAATCATATTTGGACATTTGAAGTTAGGGACTATAGCTCACATAACCTAGTCTCCCTAATCTCTGACATACTACCTATCATTTTCACTATAGCATCTGTTCTCTAACTCCAAACATGTTGCTGCTAACTGATGTAAATATTGTATATACAGGTTTTCGCAGACTACCTTCTTAAATCATTTTTTTCTATTGTATATGAACTATTGCTTTGTTTTTACTTTGCTTTTTTATTGTATAAATTATTTTTATTTTTTTTCCACTTGGTGTATGCTTACATTCTGGGGCTGAGACTGAAATTGGTCCAGTGGGATCAGTGCTCTACCATAGTTGACAAATTATACAAAATAAATAAAAAATGTATAAAAATAAATACATTATAGAAACAAAATGTGAATGTGTTCCTGTATATAGTCAGGAATAACATAAATGCAGAGATATCTGAAATACTGTACAAAGAAATAGCAATGATAATCCTTGTGACCATTCTGATTTACTGACAGGTTTAGGAAAATTGCCAGGAGATTATATACAAAAATCATTATGTTTTGCTTGTGATCTATTTTCCAAGGAAAGCACCAGTAGCCCTCAAACATACTGTAGAAAGGCAAGTAAATGATGCATATGGAAAGCTTAGGTTTCATGAAGAAATAATTAAAAGCAACTGTTCGGGTAAATAGCATGGCTAGTGTAAAACACCATTTGTGTTGATCCATAAGATCTGAATAAAGATATTGCAGAATATCATTACCTGTACATACTGTCAAAGTGATCTCAATAATACTAGATGCCAAAGTTTTTTTTTTGTATGAGATGTAACTCTGGCAGATAAAACAAATTGAAATTCCCAGAATGTGCAAGTATAGATTCTTTAGACTTATGTCTGGCATTTCATGAGCATCAAAGGTGTTGTACAAGTAAATGAATACTTTGGAGTGTTGTCTATGACTAATTATTTAAAAATAAATTCACTGTTGTTGTCTGATTTGTGTACTGCATCATACTATCATTTTGTTTTAACATTCTGCTCTTCTGAGCTGGGAATTTCTGGTCACAGGCTTATTGTGCCTGCTTATCTTAATTGTTTCTTTCTGAAATTGGTGTGCCTTGTTGCTGTAGCATAGACCAGATTCAGAACTGCTGAATCTAGCTTTGTTTGGATAACTTGAACACTGATCCAGGCCATCTTTTGTTGGAGAAAGTTCCCCTGCACCCTAGTAGCAGGAGTGTACAGTTAGAACTTGTCTGATTGAAGACTGCTGGAACAGGGCTCAGTTTTGAGTTTTTTTCTGGTTAATTGGGTAACTTGTTTAAATCAGTTTGTTCATTTTCTATTGTTTTATATATATATATATATATATATATATATATATATATATATATATATAAATTTCACTTTATTCATCTGCTTTTACTGTATTTGTGTTTCTTCCTACTTTATTACTAGGGGCATTGACTGCAACTCTGATCTGAGATATATAACAATAAGTATCCTTTTCTGTGCATTTAAAGTGTTTTTTTATTGTATCTGCTTTATTTTCTGAAATAACAACCAAAAAAAAAAAGTACTTGTTTCCAACCTTTCTAAGCTAGTATAGTCCAGTTTTTAGGTTAGTGCTGAATTCAGGGCTGTGTTATAAATCTCTGTGTTTGGCCATACCTTACTTGGATAGAAGGACGTTTCTCTGTTCATCTGTGAGAGACGGGAGCTTTGAGCAGCCTCTCTGTCCCTGGAGGAGTGGTTTCAGCCCAGGAATTAGTAGTTTATTTGCCATTTTGGGCTACTTTTTATCTCTTTCATTTCCCTGCTATAAAAAATGCATTTGCCCGGTTTTGCATGCCGGGCAGCGGTGGTTAGCTAGGGTATAACTATTTCCGGCTCCACAAAGTCTTCTCTTCAATTTTTCCCTTAGAACTAGACAAACTTTCAACTTAAGGACTCAGGCCATTCATTTTTCAGCCCGGCACTTGCTCAAAACCCATAGCAAGCACTTATAAACCCTAGCACTAGACCCTTCTATACTGTACAGAAGGACAAGGCTCTCTATTCGACCTTACCAGCCATTCAGTAAAACAGTTCACTGTATCTATTCAGGCATGTCCAAAGGGCAGTTTCAGGTGTATTATCCAGTCCAACTGATGAATCTGGGCATTTTGAGGCAATGTTACAACTGCCTCATGTACACAGACAACCCTCTCCGCCTACCACCAAACACTAATACATGCGAGAGATGCAATTATACAGCCAAACTGGAGGCTAAGCTCTCTCAACCCAAGACTGGATCTGACAGTCAAGAGGAGAAGGGAAATACTTGCATCACACCACCAGTCTCACATAGACCCATTAAATCAGCACCGGCAAAATAAGACACATAAATACACAAAAACATACTTGGAGGCTCTAAATAAAAATCTGCAAAAGCAACAGAGACCTCCAAAGCAGACATCCAAGCAACCTCCACCCCACAACACAAACCATGAAACACATATTTCACAAAACCAGTGTGCCATGCAATCACAGCCCTTAAGGCAAAATAACATACCCAACACACTAGTAATAGGTGACTCTATAGTCAGGCACACTGACGTCCCACTCACTAGGCTGAATAAGGAGAAGGTTACTATTAGCTGCCTGTTGGGTGCCAGGATCCACCACATAACACAAGCACTCAGGTCACTCCAGAACAAATACAAATACGACTCTGTCATTGTCCATGTTGGTATGAGAATGACCTGAGCCCGTACCTCCCTGGACTACATGAAAAGAGACATGGAAGAGCTCACTGATCACGTAGCCCAGGCCGGTATGATCCTGTCCCCGAGTAGCATCCTGCCATCACCAAGAATGATACCACGCTATAAAGAAAAAAATTATCAATTTCAACAACTGGCTAAGTTTCTGGTGTAATTCAAAGGGGATCCAGTGCCTGTCCGCCTGAGGATGACATGCTCGACAAGACATGCTGCTTCGCTAGAAATGGCTTGCACCTGTCACCCTTAGGCTTTTGAATACTGGCCAAAGCTCTTGCCACTCCCATAGTGCCTTTTTTAGGCAAGGCTCAAAAGACAAACCCACCACCATAAATAGCAAAAGTAATAAAAAACTGAGGGTGATGCTAGTCAATGCCAGAAGTCTAAACCTCAAAATGCACGTACTCTAGGTATTCCTCAGTATGGAGAAAATCGATATATGTGCAGTAACAGAAACCTGGTTTAAGGGTCCAGAGAGCACCCTAGCACTACCAGGCTACAACTCATACCATACATTTCGGCCACAGAACCCGGACCGAAATGCAAAAGATGGGGGTGTATCCATATTCATCAAGGATACCCACACCTCCAGGTTAGTGGCACAGCACGATGCTTCAGAGATCATCCACGTGCAACTAACAACGGGCAAAACTACAATTCAAATTGTAGCTTGCTACAGATCACCCACCATGTCCCAGGACCCCCATTCCATGTTTCTGGAAACACTGGGAAACATAAAGGTCCTACCAAACACCCTAATATTGGGTGATTTCAATTACTCAAACATTAACTGGGAGAACTACTCAAGTACTAACTCCCTTGCCCAGCATTCCCTAGAATTTATAAACTCAAACACCCTGGATTAACTGGTCAACATTCCCGCTAAAGGTGACAACATATTGGACCTGGTCATCACCAACATGGGCGACTGGTGTTCCACACTGGAGGTCAACCCCTTGCTGGTTAGATCTGACCATAAACAAATCACTTTGGGTATCCACATTCCGCCCCCACCCCCAGACAAGGAAATCACCGTGAAAAACTTTTCAAAAGCAAACTTCATGTTACTTAAGACTAAGGTGGAAAGTTTCAAAGCCCCCATGCTAAAGGATAACTCTGTCTAAGCTGCAAAATACTTTACTAATGCATTCTAAGAGCACCTACAAGAATGCATGGATTGTGCTATCCCAAGCAAAATCAAGACTCACTCCTCCAAGAAAAGGAAACCAGTCTGGTGGACCCTTGCCATAAACAAGCTATACAATAGAAGGAGGAAACTAGTGCAGAAAAAGAGTAAAATCCCAAGAAGGGAAGACATCCCTTGTCAGTATCAGCAAGAAACTACGATCCCTCATAAAATCATCCAAGGTGAGCTTTGAAAGAAAAATTGCCGAGGACTCCAAAAATAACCACAAGGCATTCTTTAGCTATGCCAAGAATCTAAGTGGCAATGCTCAGATCTGCTCATAGTTAGTACAGAATGGCACAAAATACATTGAACCGACTGATATCGCCAACATCCTAGCAGACAGGTTCAGCGCAAACTTCACCCCCCTTTCACCCCCAAAGGGGCCCATAACCATGCCAAAAGAATGTAGAGCCCCTGAAATCATGGGCACTCAGGTTAAAACAGCCCTCTTCAAAGCCAAAAACACAGCATTAATGGGACCGGATGGTGTCCCAGGCTGCATCCTGCACAAGCTCAGAGATGAACTAACCCCTCACCTAAACACACTGCTCAAACTCAGCCTCTCCACAGGCTATATACCCATAGAGTGGCACACAGCAATGGTTATTCTGCTTCACAAAGGTGGAGCCACAACAGACCCCAGGAACTATCGCCCTATAAGCCTGACTAGCTTGATCTGGAAGGCTATTGAGTGCATCATCATGGAACTCATTAACAGAGACATTGGGATCCTCCAAACACTGGACCCTACCCAGTTCGGCTTTGTTAAGGGCAGATAATGCCCCATAAACTTGGTGGACTTCTTTGAGACAGTTACCAAGGCTATAGACGAGGGAAAGGTGGTACACACAGCCTACCTAGACCTTGCAAAGGCCATCGACACCATTCCCCATTCTGGTATTATAGACAAGCTCACCAGCCTGAACATAAACCCCTACATCACAAGATAGGTTGCCAACTGGCTCACAGACAGAACCCACATGGTGAGAGTTGCAGGAGCTAGGTCCGACTCTAAACCAGTTACAAGTGGCGTTCCCCAGGGCTTAGTCCTAGGATCCCTCCTATTCGGCATATATTTCTCAGAGGTACAGGCAAGCACAGGGGGACTTTGGCTGACCAAGTTCACAGACTGCAAACTAGGGGCTATAATTGACTCTCTGGCTGACACAGACATCCTCCAAAAGTTTCTCACTGAGACGAATACCTGGTGTCAAAATCATGGCCTCAAGCTAAATGCCAAAAAGTGCATAGTCATCCCCTTTGGAAAAAAACAAAGTACCCACAAACTACCACATAGGCGGTAGTTACCTAAATACGGAAGACATAATAAGGGATTTGGGGACCCAAGTAGATAGTAATCTCTCCTTTGATAATCACATTGCCAAAGTGGTTAGAAAATCCTTCTACATCCCCCACCTAATCACAAAAGGGTTTGCATCCACATCAAAAGAGGTCATTGTGCCCCTCTACTCATCACTCATCAGAGCCATCATAGAGTACAATGCCCCATTTGGGATGTACCTTACAAGTCACCTGCAACAGCTGGAAAGACCACAGAAGTACCTCACCAAGAGGATCACTGGCCTCAAACAGATGCCCTATGCAGCTCGACTGAAGAAACTCCAGCTGTACTCGGTTGCACACCACCTACTTAGAGGTGATCTCTGCCTGACATACAAGGCCATGTCCAACCCAGAATTGATGGACATGCTCCACCTTAAGAAAACCTTATCCCCTCGAACCACATGCTCTATGGATCTAAACCTCACCACAATAATAAATAGGATGTGCCTGAGGGATAGATTCCTGTCCCAGAGACTTCCCATGCTTTGGAACAAGATTCCAATCTACATTAGGCAGCACTCCTCGCAAACACTCTTCAAGAGAAACCTTGACAAGTGGATGGGAAACAGAAAGTTTACCCCGGGGATCACTTCAGTGGCACTGCTGGACAGAGGCACAGGGAACTAATCTAAGGGGGCGGTGAAAGCCAACACATTCTGGCTAGGCTTATAAATGCCTTTGGGCAGATAGCCTAGTACCTACCTATGAACCTATGAACCTATATGCTGTTATTTGTCTTGTTAGTACTGTTGTGAGGTGTATGCATCACAGCATTTTGATCTATGCGGTTAGCCTAGGTTGTGTTTGAAAAGGGACCTCAGATCAGTTCACTAACCCAGTTAACAAATAAAATAAGTAAATAAAACAAAACTATTATTATTAGGGCATACACAATGAGAACATAGCAAAAAATTGGTATAGCTGTTGAAGAGCTTAACACACTATAATTTCAAATTAAACAGCAGTGACAAATCTAAAGTAAGTGCGGTACAGCCAGTCTAACATTAGGAAGACTGAAGCCTAATACAGAAAAAGAACAGTTTTATAATTGTCAAAAGTCAAAAAGACAAGTAGGCATTACAGAGGTTTCTAGGGATGAAAGTTCTTCCAAAGTTCATACATAAAATCATCTGAAGTAAACATGACTCTAAGCTGTTAAAGAAAGTGATAACCTGGAAAGAAAGCTATGGACAGAAAAGAGATTTGAAACACAAGAAAGTGGTTATAGATGCACTGATATTAAAATACTGTGATGTGAATAAGTTAATTGCATTGCAAATAGATGGCAAGGTACACATGCTGTAATTTTACAAGAAAATACAACAGTCATCTATGTGAAGAAATAGTTTACAGATGGATAGAAGAGATGTTGTCATATAACAGATGAACCTTTAGAAAATGCAAGTAATGTGAGAAATTCCATGAATATGGCTATAGTAATGAATTTCAGGTGAATAGACCAGAAATCCTCGAAAGTGTATTTTGAAAGCCCACAAATCTTTGAAACTATATTTGAAAGTCTGTGTATATTGCTGCAACAGCTTCAAAATGAAATTGAAATGTATACTTAGAAATAAACTAAACTACATATCAGATATGTTGAGTCTAAGATATTTCCACAAAAGTTTGAAAAATTGTTTGAGGAATTAGCAGCAATGTACTCACAAATGACACAATAAAAAGTTAAATAATTTTTGGCCTGACACGGAGTTAGAAATGCTGAAAGATGTTATAAAGGGAGTCTAGTCTGAGCAACAATCAGGAAGGAAATAAATAAAGTCTTGTTTTTCTTTCAAGGAACATAAGTTGTGACAAAGACTTAATGTTTAAAAGTAATACAATAAAAATTCCCAATCGAATGAGAAGACAGGTGCTGAAGATAATGTATGATTCACATCTGGTAATAATATTGGACAAAAAAGCATGATACATAATGCATTAGTTAGGAATGCTGATTCACATAGAACAAATAAACCAGAGATGTGCTATGTACATTGCATGAAAGAAAAATAAACCAAAGAAAGAGATGCTAGCATTCACAATCCCAGGATATCCAAGAGGCTGAGAGGCACACATTTCAGTTCAAAGAAGCTATGTAACTCATATGTGTAGATTATTATTATTTTTGAGGTCCTGGAAATAAATTGACATATACAGCTGTGATAAATAAAGACTACATCATTGAGATAAAAGATACCCAACATTGTCATATCTGACAGTTGTTTCTAATAAAAAGCCACAAATTAAGATGATGTGTAGTGAAACAGGAAATGAGATAGAACACCCAGTCCTCACTATCTGCAATTTAATTGGCAAGTGGTGACATCTTCCTAAATAGTAAAGAATCTAACGAGAAAGATCAGGAACAAAAGCAATGACGATTGTCATCTTGCATTTTGAGATATAGTAATGCAGCATTAAAGGGATGCCACATTGCAGGGATTGGATTAGTCACTAACACATTTGCTAATGGGTAGAAGGGCTACTTCAGCTACATTAATGATAGTTTAAGTAAAGGAAATGCTGGAAAGAAACTGCTAGACAGAAATGTTGCTATGATAGAAACTTCAAAAGATTACAAACTGGAGACCCAGCACAAATACAACTTCATGGAAAAGTTTGTGGAAAATTACACAGGAGGAATCTCGGATATTAGTACAAAATAAATATGTCAAAGTCTAGAAATAAAAGGCAACCAAAGCAGCACAACCAGTACTAATAAAAAGAGACAATACTGTGATAGTCAAGAGTCACAGAGAGATGGTCCTCTAGTGGTATCTTTAAGAAGAGTAGGACTGTAGCAAGGCCTGTGCTAAAACAATAAGATATTCAGAGTGAATAGTCCCATTAATTTGTCCAGAAGACTGTTGAAGAAATCTAACAGATATATGAATAGTTTGAGTGCTGATAATGGTACTAATAACAGAAAAGATGCATTTATTAAAATATCTTTTGAAAGTGCAGAAACGTGTTTGTTGGATATAAAAGTGTATGACATGCTCAGTAAAAATTTAAATATGTTTAAAATGATCAATATAAGTAATGCATGTTACCTCAAAGAATGTATATAAAAATATATAACTAGAAAACAGTTGGGTGCAGTACATGGCTATAGAGCTTTAAACATGTTAATGCATAACAACAGGTAGTTACATGTTATGTAGTACACTCTAATGCAGCCCTGATTAAAAACCTTATTATGTATAGTAATACATCCAAATGCCTCTTTTGCTTGTGGAGGATTTTGGCAAAAAAAAAATATTCATTGCAATCAGTATTGTAATTCTGTTCTGTAGACTGTTGTATTTTTTGCATTCAGAAATTAATTTCTCATCACTGCATATTTTGTGGCTCATGCTTTGAACTTTTCTCTTACCTCTCCCAGGCTTTGGAATTTGCCCAGTAGCACCTATTTCTTTGCCTGACTGACCTGTTCATTCCTCTCTTGGTGTGCAGACAGACACCTCCAACCTGATAGAGAATTCTGCAGCCTATAAGTTTCCACCAAGTATACTACCCATCTAGTCCACTGAAGTTAATAAGCTTTCTTGAACTACACAAGTGTTTTTTACTGCAGGACAGCCTGCAAGTCTCCACACATTTTTCTATATCTGCGTACTGTAATGCATTCAGGAACACCGTGGGCTTAGCAAGCTCATTCTCCACTGATGATGGGTTATAGGTTGGCATAATGGCCAAGGCAGCAAATACCTCAGAGGTACAGTGTTTGATTCTCACCTTTGAATGCCATAATTGGTTAGACTTAAAATGACTCACAAGGGCAGTTAGCCTAAAGCTAACCCATAAATGTGTGTACCTGCTGTGTGTTACTCAAATAGTAAGCCAGAGGCACCTCCTTCTCCTGAGGATGTGTAGGCAGGCAACAAGCACCAATTTCTATCTTTCCCAGCCTGTCCTCTTTTGTGCCCAATCTGCTCATGAAACAGGTAATCTAGGTGACAGTCAGGGGTTCATCCTCCTGCCCAATGGGGTCAGGGATTGAACGTCTTTCATGAGATACAATACTGTATGAGGTGCACTGCATATTTTGCTACTCAAAGCTAAAAAATAGGTCTTTGATTGTAGCTAGTTCTTCAATGGAATTGTTCTCAGAATGCTGAGTGACTGGATCATTCACTTTACTTTCACTTTATTCATCTGTCTCTCAAAGCTAGTTTGGCTAGTAATGGCTTTGTTATCGTTTTTGATGGCTGTGCACTTTGCTGCTGACTTCTTGGAAGTAAATGGTGTGGAGTGTTATTGTAAGGCCATGTTCATTTCAGCACAAGAGTTTTCAGTTGTCCAACAGTGAGCAGTAACATTTAGTTTAGCCAGGGAGAATGGGAAGTTGACTATGAAGAACTATAAAGTACAGAAGGTCATTCAAGAACAAACAGAATGATATTGCTAAAGTTGCATTGAATAGTGAGATATGCCCCAGAGCTCAACAATTAAGTTTCCATTCCTACAAACCTCACACTTACTAATTATTTCAATTAAGCGAGGCATTTGCAGTTTCATGTATAATTTCAGAACTCAGTAAGTCAGACATGTTTCTGGCTTTTGCTGATCTCTCAGTGCCTGGACAATTTGACACAATATTTTAGCCATCCATTTTCAGAGATGTCAGCCTTGGTATCAGTCCCCTCCAGCACTGAACCCCTTTCCTAACTTTTTTTTTAGCTGTAATCGTTGCCCTAGGTTGCTATATGTAGTTATTTAAAGAGAAATTACAACTCTGCAATAGAGTTTGCTGAGTCCTAGGATCACCTGGACTTATATAATTTCCAGTAATAGATTTTGGACCATTACAGCTAAAATGAGAGACATTTGCTGCAGTGTGACATGTTCCTTTGTTTTGTGCAGACCATATACATGAAGACCCATTTTGTAATAGTTAATGAGAGAAATGATAACACTGAATTAAAGATCTCAAATTGCAATTAATTCTGAAAGAAATAATCTTTTGGTTTGCATTTTGTTAAATTGTTGTAAACAGTGCTTTACCATGGACTAATGATAAACAGATTGTCTATGCAGGCTTGTGGGGGGTGAAAGGGACACAGCTTCTATCTCAAGATGAAATATGTCCCACTTTATTTAAATAACTGTAGAAGGAGCTAGGTATGTTGCAAAAGTGATGTACAATATGGCATTGAAAACTGAAAGCAAAAGAAAAAAATGTGATTCTTGGAGTTTAGGAGGAAGAGTCTCAGGTGGGGCCATTTGATCAAGGTTGGGATAAGGACCCTGAAGTCACATTCATTCATGCACTAGCAGTAAACAAGTGTGGGTATAACAACTAACAAAGTGAGGGAGTACAAGAGTGCTATCGATTCCATGGAGAGGAAACATTCTCCCATTTATATTGAGCACTGATCACATGCTGTTTGGAGTGTAACAGGAAGTTCTGGAAACCTCATCTTGGAAGGAATTAAGGCTAACGGGAAGTTTACAGATGTCTGTGAATAGGACAGTGATAGTTCTAAAAGGGATGAGCAGGGAGATGATGTCAGAGAGGCTGATATGCTTGCCATAAAGAAGAGAAGGCTATAGAGTTATGTTTGAATACAGAGGCTAGAGGGGCAAATGAACCATGCAGGTTTAGGCAACAGGGACCATGAGGGGTAACTGGAGAGAGAAGATAATGTGGACCTGTAATAAGGAACATTTGCTTCATGAAATGCATAGTACTGTGATGGAAGAAGGGGTCAGTGAAAATAATATTAAGTGCCAGAAATGAAGGACTTCAGTGATGCAGGAGGTAAATGGTGCCCGTGGCATGGTCACAATGCAGTCCACTAGCAATGAAATGTTCTGTTCCACGGAGGTTACCCACATTTTCTTTAGATTTTGCATATATTAATATAGCAAGAGTTGAGAAAAAGGCCTAACATCCCTCCAAAAATTATATTTGAACTTTCAGCAGAGTAAATCTTGGCTACTTATGAGATCACCAATTCAAATATAACTAGAGAGACTGCGTAAGCAGATGCATTGTTGGAGTAAGATACACAGAGATACTTGTTCACTTGTTCACATTCTATAGATGTTGAAGTATATTACTGAGGGATGATGAACCCTGACCTGCAGAGCAAATGACACTGGAGAAATTATCTTCCACTATATTACGTACTGCTGATAAATTAACTTGTTCCCAAGGCTATTGCTCTCTCTGTAGAATACATGCATGCATGCAAGTATCTTATAGTGCCTGGATGCTTGATTAGTGGTCAGTAGTACAGGAATAACACTGCAGCACACATTAGGCAGCTCAAGGTATACAGAAAACTCACAAATACTAACCCCCTTTCCAGGATTCTGTGTATGGTAGGTTCCTAAGGACTGTAAATTAAGTTAAACTGAGTATTTTTGTACTTTGCTTTAGAATTTAAAGGCATAGCGTAACACTGCCTTGGGGAAAGCTATACATTTAGCTTTAGAATTTGTTAAATTGCATAATATCAACTACTTTTTAGTTTAAGGTGGTAATGTGAACTACTTTAACACACAGGTGCACACCTTAGGACTCCTAAGACTCATTCCTGGGCCTAGGATCCTGCTGCTACAAGATATGATCTTGCTTTGAAATCTATTAGCAGTCCCCTGTACAAATTTCTGAACAATGGCTATTGTATAAGGCTTTCTCAGATACATACCACTGCACAGCAAGACTGGAGACTATCACTCATATCTTTCCTGTTTTTATGACTCTTCCCCTGTACACATTTCTTTCTTAATGAAGAAATGCCAGAGGAAAGATTCTGTCTTTTTATTTATTTTTTTAACCATTGTTATATTATCAACTCCCCTCAGTCAATCCCTGGCAGTCAGAAAACTAATGTCAAAATTAGCCTACAAAGGGCCTCACTCAACATGATGGAATTTGCTAAGGGTGTTAACTCACTGTTCCCCTCAGTAGGTAGGACCATAGTAAATTATGAGCTGTGAACTTGTAACAGAACAGAACAAAGTGCATTGCTTTGCTTGTCAGAGTCATGTGTCACTCTCCTTACTCCACTGTTCATTCTGTAAATAATTTTAGGCCTCTCCATCAGTCATTTCTGCTTTCAAAGTATAGTTCGTGGAGCACTGTTCAAACACACACCATTCACGTGTGAACAGTGATGAATGGCACAGTTCAAGTTCAGAAGTTGGTCCTCAGGCTCAATGCAGAGTTCTTCTAAAATTTGGAAAACAAAATGTCAAAAAAAAGAGAAAACAGAAATGCAAAGGATATTTGTTTTAGAATTAAAGCTCCTGTTTAGCTTATGGGAGATACCATGGTTAGACGTGGTCAGACATGAAGGGATACATATTCTGACATATTCATAGAATCAATCATCTATTTTGCATTTGCAGGATGGAAATACCTTCCTGGTGTATTTTGTGTTGCAGTGTGAACAAACTACAGCAGTCTTGCAAAGGGCTAGCAAAACACAGGATTCATTCTGTCCAGATCCTTGCACAAAATCTAAATAAATGAAAACAGATTGCTTCTCCATAAAATATGATAGGACCTAGGCAAATACACATTGCCTGAAAAGTGTCTCTCTCCCCATGAAAGAACCAGCTTCACATATCTCAGTATCTGTATTCATATGGGCTGGCCTAAACAGTGCCTTTTAGTTTACCAATGTAGTTTCCTATGAGGTACACAAACTTTTTGACGATAATAAAATGCTCAGTAGAAATAGGTAGCCATTGTTTATTACATGATCTCTCTTTTTACTGTCACACCTCCATTCCATATTGCTTCAGTTTACACTAATGTCTGCTTTGTTTACACAGCATGTAGACCTGCAGTTTAACTCCATGAGAGTCAGAAAATGCACTAGGCTTCAGCAGAAATAGTTCTCCTTCGATAATTTCAAACCATCTAATAGAGTCTGCACATTGTGTTAGAAAGTGCTTCCTTTGGAAAATCACAACATAAAACTTCCCATTTGCAAAGAATAGTTTGTGGGGAGTTTATTTTAGTAATCATACCAAGCTTGGGGCTGGCATTTCATCCAAAAAGCTCAAACACTTAAAAGATTACCACATGGGAAAATATTATTTGTTCTTTACAATTATATACGAGGTATGAGGTAGTGATAATATTATTTAACAGGAAAGTGTTTCAAAAATATTGGCAATATTAAAGAAAACTTCCAAGTTAAAATGGGCAAAAGAAAACCAAAGGTGAGAAGGACCAACCAGAAGTAGAAAATATTAAGAGGTGGCAGGATTACACAGAACTATATAAGTAGGAACCCAATGTCACTGTTACAGATATGAAATATAGATTATACTTGATATATCCAAGTACTGTCTCCACACCAAAAACTACTAGATGCACTAACCACTCTAAATCTCTCCCAGTCAGTGGTAGCTTGGTTCCATAGCTACCTTGTAGATAGAAAACAGGCTAGTAAATGGAAACAGACATACCCTCCTTTTTATCCATTTCTATTGGGGTACCTCCAGGATCAATCTCAGGTGCCCTGTTATTCAACATCTACAGTAATTCACTTCATAAAGCCCCTAAACATGCTTGCATTGCACAGTACACTGATGATTCTGTGCTCATCTGCACTGCAACGAACTTTGACATACTACAGAAAATTACCCAAGACTCTTTCTCTTCTGTTGAAACCTGGTTATCTAATTCCCACCTATATAAAACTAAGCTGATGCTGTTTACACCAAAACATCTCACCAGCCTAAAACTATTATTTATTATTATGTCTAGAAAAAATACCCCAATACAACTTGTATCCCAAACAAAACTTCTTGGTGTTATCATTCATGATACATGAAGTCTGATGTACATGTAGCTGAAATCATACAAAGACTAAAAAATGTGGCACTCCTTATAAAGTCAAATGCTACCTAACAAACCACTCTGGAAAAGCCATAACATCTACCTACTTGCTCATCACTCCTGTATGCATCTCCTATTTTCATAAATCTTAAACTACTTACATCTAAGCTAGACTCATGATATAACAAAATCGCTAGATTCGCAACAAGCCAGCCATCTTATTCCCAGCACTGTATAGCATTGATGGAACTAAAATGTCTTGAGCTTCCAAACCAAATTATTTATTCTCAACTACTGACCACTTATTCACTAATCCACCATCTTGGCAATTGCCCATCCCTTAGAAAAACTTTACACAACTACCAACCAGCCAGGGATCCTCGATCCTCAGACCCAAATCTCCTTTTCACAACCATAGCTAACAATTCATCAGATAAATCTTTATACCATAAACATGTTGAAAAACTGTGGAAATTTATTCCAGTCTATCTAAAAACAAATGGAAAAGCTATCCAAATTCAAATGACAACTAAAAGAGCACCTAACCCAATCATGGCTCTGCTCATGTCATACACATTGACAAACATCATCTCATTGTAATGGCTCCTTTTCATATTATCATACTGTAGAATCTAAAATGGTTTCTCAGTACTTCCTCATACTTACTTATATTCTCTTCTCTCTTACACTAGATAATCTTAAACTCTAACCTCTCTTACTCAAATGACCTTCAAAGTGTATACCTATGTAAAAGTTCAAAATCTGTACCATTCCTGCGCCCCGTTCTACCGGCATACTCTCTAGTAGTCTGTAAGCATTAATTTTGGTAAGGTGTTTCACTTAGCACAGTAAGGTGTGTCCGCAAATATCAATAAGGTGTGCCACTCATTATAGTAAGGTGTGTTCACTTATTAAAGTAAGGTGTGTCCACTCATTACAGTAAGGTGTGTTCACGTTTTATAGTAAAGCATACCTTTCAACTGTACAGATTTTTGCAGAATGTCCAGATTTTTGCCTCTTATTTTTGTCTGTTGTTCATAAAATTGTGGTTTTCTGGCGAATTAGTGGCAAATCATTAAAGACTGAAGTTAGAAAATAATGATAGACATTTAAGTTTCAGACTTCATATCCTTCAGAAAAATTCATGCTAATGCAAAACCTGTTAGTCTATCAACTTTCTAAGTTTGTAAGACCAATATTTAAAAATTGTCCCTATTTTTGGGCCTTAGTTCCACTTTTATTAATGGCTTTGTCCAGATTTCTTGCTCTAAGAGGTTGAGAGATATGACAGTAAGATGTGTCCACTCATTACAGTAAGGCGTGCCACTCATTACAGTAAGGTGTACCACTCATTACAGTAAAGTGTGCTTACTTACTATAGTAAGGTGTGTCCACTCATTACAGTAAGGCGTGTCCACTCATTACAGTAAGGTGTGCCACTCATTACAGTAAAGTGTGTTCACTTACTACAGTAAGGTGTGTCCACTCATTACAGTAAGGTGCACCACTCCTTACAGTCAGGTGTGCGACTCCTTACAGTAAGGTGTGCTCACTCATTATAGTAAGGTATGCCACTCCTTACAGTAAGGTGTGCCCACTCTTTACAGTAAGGTATGCCACTCCTTACAGTAAGGTGTGCCCACTCTTTACAGTAAGGTATGCCACTCCTTACAGTAAGGTGTGTTCATGTTCCATTCTTATTGCCACACTTCCCCATCTTCTTTCTTTATGAAGTGTCTGTACTGTATCATGTTTTCCTATTTTGTATCTGATGCATAGTTACTGTAATGTATTAAGACTATAACATGCTTATCTTACTCTAATCAGGTAACACTGTATTGTAATGTAATGTATTCTATGTTTTTCTGTGGACCTCTTCACCCTGATTCTCTGCTGAAAAGGCTTTGCTATTCATCCCAGTTGAACTATCCTTGAAAACAAATGGTAAATAAATAAAATAACAGGTGAAAAGAGCACCAAGTCTTACTGGACATACAAAACAGGTGAAAAGGACTCAGCCATATTTGATATGTAAAACAGGTACAAAGGATATAAAGTATTATTAGATATACAAAACAGGTGAAAAGAACTTCCACTGACCATTAGCCAAACTGATACCCAGCAGACCTGGCATAGTACCCTCTGTAACAATTACTGAATGCTTACTAATGATTGCTCATCTATCAGGACTGAATAAAGGTATCAGTTACTGATGTGGGTCTTTTTCTCGTGATTCTAATACTACAGATTCTGTAGCATACTGTTTATACCTCGGTCATAGATCGAGTCAATGTGATCCAGACTATCAGCCTTTTATGGCTTTTGTTTTGTTTTCCAGCCGTTACAGGCTACAGGCTGAATATACAACAGGATGTGCATAGTTTCATTGGATTTTTCCTTTTATGCTGTTACATATGATGGTACACTTGCTGACCTGTAGACAGATGTCTTAGAGAGTGAAGTTAAACAGGCCCTAAAGGAAGTGAAGGATTTCCAACTGAACTGTTTAAAATAATGCAAAATAATGCTGTTACAGTGCTGCTTGGAATTTGCCATCAGTTTTAGAAAACACAATGGTCACCATTGAATTGCAAAAGGTCAGTTTATATTCCAATCCCAAAGAGAACAACGCTAAAGAAAGTTCAAATTATTGAACAATTGCACTTGTTTTTCACGCTAGCAAAGTAATACTCAAAATCCTGCAAGCTAAACTCCAGCAATATATGGACCAAAAACTGCCATGGTTTTAAAAGGGACAAAGGTAGCTGAGATCAAAGTGCCAGCAACTGTTGGACAATAAGGCAAAGCAAGGGAGTTCTATAATATATTTATTTATGCTTTACTGACCATAACAAAAATGCAGCAAGTTCTTAGAGAAATGGGAACGCCAGGTTACATTACCTGATTCGTGAGGAATCTGAAACCATCTCAAGAGGCTGACTGAATGTGGAACAACTGGTTTGCCAAGACTGGGAAAGGAGATCACCAAGGCTGTATGCTGTCACCTTATTTCCTCAATTCATAAGCCGAAAGACACAACAACAACAACATACACACTCAATATATCATACAGATTGCTTTATATTACAGAGCAGATACGCAGATGAGTCTACTCAGATACCTGCTTAACATAAAAAAATAAAATTACATTATCTTGCCATATTAATACTTTGCAAACAGATGGCACAGTAATGGAAGCAATGATAGATTTTTATTTTCCTGTGCTCATAGATGTCTGCAGTTGGTCTTTGCAGCCATAACATTAAAATATGCTTGTTTCTTAGAAGGAAAACTATGACAGATCTGTACATTTTGAAAGGCAATGATTATTTATTTCACATTTGTTATGCGAATTATTAAAGGTATGTATTATTAAATTATTAAAGGCATGTATAGTCAAAGCAACGTTTTTCCTAGTAATAACATGTGGCTGTGAGAGGTGACATACAAGTAAGGCTGTACAGTGGAAAAATGAGCTTGAAACATGTTGCTGCAGAAAACATTCAAGAATTCTGTGAAATGCAATAAGATCAACTCAGTCAATCCTTAAGGAAATAAACTCAGACTCTTCAGTGTAGGGTCTGACAGTAAAATAAACTCAGATGTGTTAGCTACAGAATCAAAGACAGGATTCATTGCACAAGACAGTGGTGCTGGGAGAGATTACAAGCAGGGTCAGGAGAGACTAGGATAGACAGCGAAACTGCGATAAGGAATACGAATCTGAATTACTTAAAAAAACAGTTGTTGAAAGGTAGGCCTGGTGCTCTAAAGTCCCTGTAGTTAAGAAAAGTTGGGTTTGACTAAATTACTTTTTCCACCAAAAAGCATGGTTTCACTTGCAGCTAGATCCATGGAATAAAGGGGTGAATTTCTAACTACAACCCTGACCAAGAGCCTACTAGAAGCCTGGAACTGAACACACATTGTACTTTATTATAAAAATACTTCAGTAAAAATGTGGCAAGAAAAGCTATATCATGCTATAGTATAAAATATTTAGTTCTATTATACAAGCAGCATGTTTTTTGGTCAGAAAGTATTACAATGCCAGATTTATGCATCTTACATGGATAAAGATAACAACACATTCCTTATTTACTGACCAGAACTTTTAGTCAGGTAAACCACAAGCTATTGAGTAAGCCTCTCATTACAGCAGGCATATGTAAATAAGACCTATTAGAGCTTATAGATTTCCTTACCTGAAGATTTAGCGTTCAAACTAGATTTATAACTACTTCCATGCCTTTTCTCACCAAAAGAATTCCACATGGTTCTATATTAGCCATCTTTTTATTGTCCGTTTTGTAAAACAAGTTGCCTGCCAATCTTCCACCCATTCTCCTCCTCCTTTATACCAAAGGCATGGTCACATGATCACATACAAATCAAGCCATCCACACCACATGCACAAAAAGCAATGATTTTTGGTTCAAAAACAAGATGTACATTACCCCCTTAAGACTGGAAAGTACTTGAAAGTATTATGCAATAAACAAGGACCCTTAGAGAAAATATCTATCTATCAGGCTAAACCAACAACTAAACTACTAGTATCATACAAAGATCAGAAAAACAAAAACTCCTCCTCTTGGCAAGGAAAATCTCCCATCTGATATCTGAAGCTTGTAGGATAGAAACCCCTCTCAAAAAACGAACTTGATAGCTCTCTAAACTAGCATCCAGCATATCTGCTGATGTATTGATATAGTAAAATTGTTGTAACCTCTCTGCGAGTACGGCAGCTGCAAGGTCCCAGGAGAACTAGGAATCCAAACAAAAGCAAGGACCAGCAAACAAGGCACCTGATTATGTTAGAATACTTTAATAAAAGTATATAGGTTCTTATGACACATAAGAACCTATATACTTTTATTGAAGTATTCTATCTTATAATCAGGTGCCTTGTTTGCTGGTCCTTGCTTTTGTTTGTATTGATATAGTAACCAGCAGACAGCACCATTGTGCACTTCTTAGAAAGTATGAACAGCCATCACTATAGCATAGATGCAAACTACTGCCAAGGTTTCTCATTTATAAACTGCTCAGCTCAAACACATTTCGAAATCCCTATCCAGACAGTCAATCCAGCGTACCTTTGACTACAGTATTTTAAATCCACACTTCCTTCTTTGCACAGTAACAGAATGAAGCTGCACAGTACTAACCACAGGTATTTTGTACTTACTCCTGTCCACGCAAATGGAAATCCCTCTGTACACACCTAAAAGAAACGGAACCATTTAAAATAGTTCCCAGCATAACGTAACACAATTCACTTCAAACTAAAATCTTAGTCTAGCCTGTCCTACTACATTTTCAACTATAAACAGAAATATTAAGCAAGAGCCTCTTGCCTCATCTTGCCATCTTTTTATGCATCTTTCAGCCCCATCAAGCCTTTCTCACTACCTTCTTCACAATTAACGATCCTCTGTCTCGCTGTCTCTTATAATTCACCTTCCTTCAAGCCTACTTACCATTCACATCCAACTATGCCTCTCCCTTTCTCCCTGTCTTCCCATCTCTTCCTGTCTAGTCACCTCTAATATGCACTAATCTGCTTACTTTAAGATGCTGATCTTGCCAACCTTCCTTCTCTCTCTCCTGAACAGCACCACAGCTACTGGTGCATAATATGTAAACATTCATAACTATTACGTACTACACTATAAAGTTTACTGCTACTGTAGATAGACAAAATGTGCATCTTCACTAGCATTAGTAGTTCATTAATTAAAGTATTCTTCTTGCTGGTTAATAATGCATGTGAAGGCTCTGCTAAATTCGGCATCTTTGTTTTCTTCCTTAGACTGAGTCTGAACGTCGTTCACAGAGATCCTTATTTGACTCTGGTTAACACATTTATATAAGCAAGTAAAAGCATTATTTTTTTGGTCAGTAGGTTTGCTATATCTTCAGCCTCAGCACAGGCTACATCATTCACAATTAGCTCAGACCGTTGCTGCATTGTGCTTTTGAGATTACAACCATAACTAAAAAAAGTCTTATGATTGTATTTAGCTTAGGTAGCTACTTTAGCCTTAAATTTGGCTATGGTAGATTTTATTAAGCTCCTGAGTTGCTTATTTCAGTGATGAAGACTCTTATCATTCTGGAAATTATTCTTGTTATTTTTGGTCAAAATCCTGTTCCTTTTATTATACAGCTTGTTGATGTTATGGCTCCACCGTGTGGTGTTATTTCTGTGGGCTGCATTGCGCTTGTTCCTACAGGGGTAAATCTTCATCTATGCAGCTGTTTACATACTCATGTAGTGTGGTGTTATATGTTTCTGTGTATTAAGTGCAGTTAACTGTGTGGGGATTTGAAGCTTGCCAATGTATCACTTAAGAGTAGGTAGTTTGTCTTAGAGACATTTATAAAGGTACCTTGGGTAGAAGGGATCACTGGCTTCAATTTTATTTCAAAGGAGAAGACTTTATGGTTAGATCCAACAAGTGATGTAGATAACAGTATAAAAACAACCACCAACCTTCCCAGATATTGGAGTCCAATGTTTTTACCTGGCCAAGATAAAGTGAAATGAGAGAATTGGTATCCAAATTAATATTCCTGCCCTAATTCAAACCTCATCTAATGAAACAACAGCATCTCCTATTAGTGATATGGTGATGTTAGCTTCTGGGCTGAATATGGAAGATAGTACTAAAGAATTAGGGGCGAGGAGAAAAACTTTCCAGGTTGTATCTCAGGTACATCATTCATCTAGTTCAAACAATGTTTTGTGTACTGCTACAACACAATAATCTGATTCCTTCCCTTTAGCTCAGCAGAGATTCTTATTTCCTCAAACAGTAAGAGAGTTGAAAGAACAACAACGAAAGGAACATCCACGAGGTTGCAGTCACAGCAGGCAGAAAAGGAAGCTGGAGGGGAGCTCCATGAATCCCATAAACCTCAAGAAAGCATTTCCTGTGGTAAAAAAGCCTAGTATGGAATTTGTCTTCTTATACACTCACCGAAGATGAAATAGGACTACTTCAAAGGGACTATCGTTTATACCTACCAGGTATTCTGACTTTATGGATGCCATTCTGGACATCAAATGTTTTAGTAGAAATGTTATGTTAAACTTATGTTTAAAGGTACTAGCAGTGGTAGTTTTGCTGAACAAAACAAGTTTAGAAAACCTAGCTTGTTTATACCACCTAATAATTCGTTAATTAATGCTTTTGAGAGATTAAGTCCGGATGATGTGTATAGACTTAATCAGTCTGAAATGTTCAGAAATAAGAAGAAGAAGCACTTTAACCTGACTAAAGGTGAATATGAGGCACTGACAGGGATGCAAAATAACACTAGCATTGTTGTCAGACCAGCTGACAAGGGGGGACCCATTACTGTATTAGATAGTGAACGGTATAATGAAGCTATGTTACACATGTTGAATAGTGATGACTTTTATGTAAAGATTCATCATAACTGAGTCAAATCTATGATTCAGAATGTACTTGATAAAACTGATGTACTGAGTCTATCTCTATTCATTTAGAGAAATTTCTTAGACCAATAATAAATGGGATAAATCATGTATTGAGGGACATGGAACACTTTTTGAGTGACCTGTTCACTTATCCAGAATTGTTTGAACATGCTGTAGGTGATTTAATATTAGTAACATTAGATGTTACATCCCTTTTTACAATGATACCTAATAATAGAGGCATAGAGAGTATTCAAAGCTTCCTCAGAATGTTTAATAGCTCTAGTGAAGATAAGATTACTTTAATATGTGCTCTCTTGAGATGTGTACTTGAAAATAATACTTTTATATTTGGTGAGAATATTTATTGGTAGCGTAGAGGCGTAGCTATGGGCACTTCTTGTGCCAATAGCTATGTCAACACTGACATGGTGGTATGGGAGTTAAAGTATGTCCTACAAGGCCCTTTTAGTGAGCAAGTGCTCTTTTACAGGAGATTTGGGGATGATTTATAGGGAGGCATGGAAGAACATCTTAAATATTTTGTGAATTATATTAATACTAGTACTACATTTTTGAGATTTACTTCCACGTATTCGACACAGAGCATCAATTTTTTGGATGTATGCATAGAAGCAGATGGTAAAGGAGGTATATTTGCCAAACTTTATAGAAAGCTATGTCATGTCAACCACCTGCTGTATAATAATATTATGCACCCATCATTTATATTTAAGAATGTGATGCAAAATCAAGTGTTTAGAGCTTCAGGGCTCAAAGTTCGTGATGAAAGATTTTCAGCAACAAACAGAAGTGTTATATGGAGAGCTAAGAGAGTGAGGTTATAAAAAACAAGACAATTACACCAGTATTAATGATGTTGAAGGTCTGAGGGGAATGGTAGCTAAACCTTATTTTTCTAACCGAGCTCAAGGTAGACAACATGGTTCTATAAATGCCTCAAATATGAAATTAAAAATACCACTATATTATTCTAATAATATTTCATCCTATATGAATATAATAAGAAAACATTGGGACATACTTACTACAGATAAAGACATCAGTGAGTTGACTGACCCTGAACCTAAGTTTCTATTTAGGAATATGAAGTCTCTCGAAAGACAATTATGTTACCCCTGACAAATCACTCATGCAAATCGGAAAATAAGTACACATCCCTGTCATAAATGCTCCTCCTGCAGATATATAGATAGCAGCGCGCAGTTTGAGCATCCAGATCAGAATAGGACATATCACTTTCAGGTATATACCAGTTGTGAAAGTGAGCATATAGTATATTTAGTATGTTGTCTGAGATGTCAGAAATTCTATATAAGAAAGACTGATAGAACATTTAAAGAGAGAATTCAAGAGCATATTTATTATATTAATAAGAGAAATAAAGCTAGTGCTCTTGCCAAGCATGTTATCAGTACTAATACTGAACATATTTTTAAATTCATGGCTATAGGCAAGATTTTTGAGAATAAGGGGGGAGGTGATATTTGTAACATGACAGAGCAGTTAGAGGCCAGATGGATAGTTAGATTAAGAGGGGACTCATGACATGAACTGAATGAATATGTACCACTGAAACCTAAGTTGAAGTCTAGACCTAAAATACCTTTGCCTCATCAGTTTGTTTTTGCTTATAAAGTATATGTGTGCACATATATATTTATATATGTTTTATTTATGTATTTTATTGTTTCTGACTGCATCATTTTGGGATTATGATTTGTCTTTTATAGTATTCATTTTTAGAGGCTGCTACTTGCACACACAGACATATATATATATATATATATATATATATATATATATATATATATTTTTTTTTTTTTAAGTATGTATTAGTGCAATTTAGACTTATGTAGCCATACCATGTGACTATGTTCATATCACATGATTTTTAGTGATTAATGGGAGGAGTATAAATAGAAGTTTATCTGTTTAATGTTTTATTAGCATCTGATGAAGCAGGGTTCTCCTTCGAAAGTGCTTGTGTGTGTACATTAAAGATCTTTTTATACTGGAATCCTTCACCTTTTCTGAGTTCCTTTGTGCTTGTGTTATTTTAAGTGATGTAGATACACAAAGGATGGTGCAAGATGCTCCCTTACTGTTAAGGAGGAGATCCAAGATGTTATTCCCCTAGTGGGTACTCTGATTAATTGTTCCAGTGCAATTGTGTTGACAAAGTCCAGAAATCTATATGCTCATGCATTAATGGTGGTATAGATTTCTCAGTCTATTACTGGATAGTTTAGGTCACCTAGGGAAAATAGTTTTGGGTTTAATACTGAGGGATTCTAGTTCCTATAGATAGGTGTTGTGGCTTTCTTTTGTCATAGAGGGATTTTTTTAGCTAGCTAATACATGGCACAGAACCTTTCTGATGGTTATTTGGATTTGAACCTCTGGTGCATAATACTGCTTTATCAACCTTGATGCTTGTCTCTTCTGAATGAAGAATGAGGCACCTCCACCTTATTTATCCTTATTATCTGTGGGTACACATAGTAGCTTTGTTTGGTGCATCTGTTCAAGAGAGTGATGTAATAATAATTAGCATTTTGTACTTTATATTATTGCTAAAGAACGTTACTTTTTTAAAAAAAATTAATACTAGATGTGATTCTGTGAGCTATTCTTCTACTTTGTTAAAAGACAGTTAAATTAGTTCTTAGAGTTTAGTAAGATTATTACCTTAGTATATTTCAATGATGTCAAATGCATATTGTATGATGGTTTCATTTTTACTGCAAGGTGTGCATATTACCAATGAAAATATTGAACAATAAGGACCAAGGATGGATCCTTGTGGAGCTTCTACTGTATCAGGAATAAATGCAGAATGCATATAAATAATAAACAGTCTGAACGTTTGTGCTGGAAGTGTCTTTGTCCTAGTTTGATTTCAGCTGAGCTATGGATTTGTGTGGGATCTCAATCATGTTTGGTATAACAAGATGTCTAGTAACTATGTCGGTTTGCCATCCATACCCTATTGCAATATTACCAGCTTACCATTTTTTTACATAACGCAGGCAATTTATTCTTCAAGGGCAGCAGGCACTGAATTTGTAGATGAAACACTAAATATAAAATTCTTTGCTAGCAGCAACCTCTTCATTAGTTACAGATCTCTAATGCGGAATTATTTAGATGACCTTTACATCTACACAGGTTGTGAATAGTGACTAATATTGCTGGATTTTAATGACAAAAGTTTGAGTAGACTTTTATAGTTGAAATGTTCTGAACTGAGCAGTTTTGTCATTATTGGTTCATACATTTTATTTCATTGCTTACCAAAAATGTTTAAAACTACAAATTTAAAATATGCTTTAACAAGTATTACTCTATTATACAAGGAATATAATTTAATACAATCAGGAAAGTGAATCAAAGAACACATGCATGTTTGCCTGGTCCTAAAAATGTGTACAAGGAGCCTATCATTTGAAAACAGCCCAAAGGTAAACTTTACCTACCACTAGCCAGATGCATTTTTTAATGTTGGTTTCAATGCTGTTTCATGAATGTGAGTTTCAATGGAAGAGAAGTTTTAATGCTAAGTCTCTTCTCATTGTGAGACTATATTGTTTTATTTAGCAAATGTCTATCAGTATTTGTGCTATAAAATTTGAAATAAAAATTTTAAATTAAATCCAAATAATCATTGTAGAAATAAAGCAGAAAACACTATACACACTGACAGGTTTGAACAGTGTTTATGGTAACTTGGGGGAAACAGCCAAGCAATGGGACACTGAACAGGGAAAGGTGATCCTTTACCTTGCCTAGGGACCCATTTGATCATGACCCAGATGTGGGTATCACCCAGGGAGGTAGTTGTGAACCAGTTTACAGATAAGCTATTAAAGTTTAGCTGAGAAATTCTGGTTATGGAATACAGTGTTGAATGTTTCAGACGTCTAAGAAAGTTGTGAAAGTAAGAGTATTTTGGGTTTAACTGTTTCATTGGGTTTAGAAGAACTAGAACTGCAAGGTCAGTACTTTGTCCAGGATAAAAAACATACTGAGTTGGTAAATACATAAATAAATAAACAAATGTATTTTATTTTTTATTTTATTTTTTTATATAAGATGGCCTAATAATTGCTTATAAATGAACTTTAAGAAGTTTGAAGATGGGTGCTAGGAATTATCTTGTTTTAAAGTTTAAGATGCTGTGATCCTTTCTTCCTTTATTGATTCTTATTGTTGGTAAACATGTTCTTTTATACACCTATTTATGAGTATCCTAAATGATAAGCCATGGTGTTACCCATTACTGGAAAAAAAATCAAGTGGGATGTGTTAGAAACTAAAGTAGACAAATTAATCATTTTATAATGATGCAAATGGATACTGGATCTATGGCTGAATTACCGTGGTTTATTTCAGAGTTATTTTGTGGGATTGGGCTGTCATGACCTTTGTCATTTTATGACAATGCAGCATGGTAACTGTAACCTGTTGTTATAGGCCTGACTAGAATCAATAATTTTTGACCACAGACCTTTGACTTGCTTGCAATGTCACATCATGTGAATGTAATCTGCATATCCAATAGTTCCCATCCCTGTGACCAAATTTTTGTTTGCATAATAAAAGGGGTAGGGTGTTGTCTCATATGCACACAATTAAAGGTAAATCCAGTAAAGGGAAGCAACCTTCTATGATTAATACTCTTTAAAGTATCATACCATTTTTTTTCTGTAATAATACAGTGTAATAACTCCTCCCATCTGTTATGCAATGAAAGCAGTGGGTCAGTTAGCGATCATTCTTACATGAGGAATCTCTGTCCACATATCCCCAATCCCTAAAAATGTGCACTAAGATATGTTGATAAAAGTATCAGAGTTTTACCCCTCATTCCTGGTATTGGTCAGATGCAGCAACAGACCTCTTACTCCTTTTAACCAAGATGCACACTCAGACTTACAAATAGCAAACTGAGTGATACAGCCTTCAAGTTGAAAAATTTGTCACTATTTAATCTCTGATAGACTGCCGCCCTTCCCAGAGTACTCTACAAAGATAAGGAAAACAAGTCTAAATAATTCCTCACATCTGACAAGTATGAAATTCACCTTTCAATCCAATCCCCCAGTCTTATTACCTATTAAGACTGACAGATTAGCCCAGATGTATGAAAAAAGACAATATTAATTTATTTAGGATTAGTCTTTGCCCTTTATCTCTCACTTCTTTCACAAACCAAGTCACAAACCCTCAAGAACCCCAAATCTTGGATGAGGGAGATTTTGAAGTTCTGAATAGGGGAGGCTAGGACCTTTTGAAATTCAGCCAAAAACAATATGGATTTCAGATGTTTTCTGGCTCTAAAATATTATCATCCAGTGGCATAAGCCACTAAATTAATAAACACCAATCCTTCTTTACTTTGTGAAGTAAAAAGCTTATTTATCCTTATTTTCGGATTATGATTTAACACTGTGGGATAGTAAAATGACTTGAAAGAACAGGTAATGCATTAGGAGAAATCCATATCTTAACTGTTTGAACCCTATTGAGAAATGGTAACAGCATTCCACCTTTCCATCAATTTATTTTTGTACAATGCAGACATAGATTTAATGTCTAAGGCTAAGATCTGGGAAAGATCTAATATCCAGATTCCAAGACACACTGCTTTAAAAAAAAAACATAAAAAGGAAAACTCAGTTTATTCTTTGAGAAGTATTTGTGTTCTTAATCTGTCCATGTGGGTGTTTACTGGATCTCTGATTCCTCTGATTTCTTCATCAACAAATTCTGAGAGCAGACTGGTGGTCTTGTAAACTACCATAGGTGAGTGTGGCATACAGTGTCTATGCATATGTGTGTGCACTCTAATGGTCTTGCATCTCACTAGGACTGATTCTCTGATTTGTGCTTCTTAAATGCTGGGAGAGACTATAGCTCCCTTATACCCCTGAAGACAAAAAAAGCAGGTATTGGAAAAATTAATATCTTTGTCATACAAAAAAATTGATTGGAGGGTGGAATGCTATTTCCCCTTCTCAGCGGTGGTGGTAAATGATGGCTAGTTGCTGGTGTAACTGCATGCACTGATAGAAGAGGAAGCTTTCCATGTGTCTCCTTTAGGAAACGTTCTATTCCATTCTTAGCAACAGTCAGCTTCTCAACATCTGTGTGAGCTTCCATTGTACTAGGGCTATAAAACAGGTCTTACTGCGTAGGAATATCAACTGAAAAACATCTCGTTCTTTGCGTAATGAAGAAAGTGCATAGTATCAAATGTCCCATCATGTTCAGAATCTAGGGTTCAAGGGACAGATTTCACAATTCTTGTGGATGGCAGCAATATTCCAGTGCTACGGGTTCAAAGGTAAACTAGAAATAGGCCACTGGTTAATTTAACACCCAGGTTATATAAAGGCAGGAAAATATGCAGCCTAGATGAATAGAGAATTCCATTATGTGTTACAGCAAATAGTGCTTCTATGATTTAATATCCAAAATGAAATGAGGGCACACACGGCTGAGAGATAAAACAAAAAAAGCTTTAATCTCTCAGTCGTGTGTGTCCTTATTTCGTTTTGGATATTAGTTATGTTTCCCTGAACAACACTTCGTTTGGTGGTTTGTTGTTCTACAAATTAATCCGTGAGTAAGAAGAGGAATTTCTTAAATGACTATTAAAATATTGACTATTGCAACACTAAGGCATCTACCATGACATAGTAACTATTAACAAATTATATGATTGTAAGGTGGGTATTTCAAAATAATTTGACACACTAGCATGCTGTATAAAACAAAAATGGGGTGATGAACATATGGTATATGGGATGATATTTATAACAAAGACACTGACATATATTGGAAACTCATTACACTCGAGAAATACATTATTCAGATGGGAAAATGAACTTTCCTATATACATAAAAAGAGAAGGTAATCTGAAAATAGTGTCAAACTGTGGTGCTAAGACTCCAGAGTGAGTGTGTGTATGTGTGTGTGAGAAAGAGACAGAGATCTGAAAGAAATAATGAAAGGAAAAAAAGCATTCTTGTATGTTACCTAAAGATTAAACGGGATTTATGTATGCCAGAAAGAAAAAACAGCACATATATTAATCAAGTACATCAAAAAAGTTAACAGGCAATAAAAACTGAGGAATTAGATGAAGACAGAAAGACAGATGGATAGAAGAATCAGTCCCACAACATGCTTTAAGCAGTTACATATTTTTGTGATAAAAGAAACACTTATTAGGGAAAGCAGATGGAATAAATTGAATTTCTAATACAAGATACAAACTCCATACAAATTATTTTAGAATGCCCTAAATGCAGCTGTATAAGAAAATGCTGGACAAAAAATTATTTTAGAATGTCTTAAATACAGCTATGCAAGAAAATATTAGAGAAAAATTATTTAAACTTTAGAAATATTTGTATCAGTTAAGAGAATTAAAATACCAGAAGACAGGCTGAGATAGTTTACCTTTGAAACTGTGAAACAGTGGTTCGAGTGCTCATATGAGCAACTCGAAACCACGAAATTGGACATGTCGACGGATCTTAATGTTCGAAAACAGCAAATCAAAAAGCAGATTCGCTGTTTTTTGAACATTAATGTAAAAAAAAAAAGTGTAAAGCAGGGGTGCAAGCCCCCATGCACCCGCCATGTGGGGGACTGTGCCCGCCACACCTCCCTACTTTATTATTCTAACTCCGAGATCGCACTACAGTGGGGAAAGGAACCATTTCCCGATCCCCACTATAGTGCAATCCACCCCAAAATGTCGAATGTGCAATGAGCAAAACAAACTGTGCATTCGTTCATTGCACATTCAAACCTTTTTCTGTTCGGCGTTTGCAAACTTTGCAGACTGCCTTTCGGACATTTGCGGTTTGCCCTTGTGCATTACGCACATGTAAAGGTAAACCGCCGAGATATTTGTGAATAAAGGGTGGATATAATGTTACCAACATTAATACTAGAACATACTACAACAGTAAGATAAAATACTGTTCTTGTGAATGAATGCAGGAACATGAGTAAATTCTATATCAAACTTGGCCATTAATAGGGACATTTTTGATTCAGCAAAAGAAAGCTAGAATCAGCAATATATGATTTAAAGAATAACCCCAGGATTCAGCAAGCTCTGGACAATGTGCAGGAATAATGCAAGAGCTGCTGCATGCAATATGGCTGATGAGCGATCCAGGAACGAGCTCCCAGGATGTGCACAAGCGGTCCTACACTATTCCTGCACAGACACAGTTCCTCTATGCTAAATACCCCATTTGCAGGTGAAAACCATGCAAACGAGGTGAATCAGTGATCCAGGAAGCAGGCAGACATCTGTGCAGGAATAGTGTAACCTGCAGAAATGTATTTGGCTACTAACCGAATACATTTCTGCAAATTACAAAACGGAGGCATGACATCTCCAAAGAAAGCATGTATTCAAGTAGGCATGCCAATGGCCAAATATATGGCCATCGATATGGTAAAAGTTGCAAAATTATAAAAAATAACTTTTATTTTTTTGGTTGATTTCAGCCATTTAAGTGTAGGGCAGCGGTGTGCAAACGGGACAGCCCAAAAATAACAAAAAAAGCTGGAAATAAGCTTTTAAACCAAAATCAGCATTCTGCCATAGTAGTCAATGGCATGCATAACACAACAATTCCATGGAATAGTGGTTGCTAAGGGGGAAGGCTAAGTGTCAGTTTTGTAACTATGCATTAGCAGTCAGTTTTATGCAAATGTGGGGAATGATACTGAATCACAGATTTCCCCTCACTGTTAGCTTGAACCCAACCGTGTAGGTGCAGCAACACCATGGTATAAGCCTAAGAGGTAAATGACCTCATAAGGGGGAGTGTCATGCATGCTATAAGCTTATTGGAGCTCTTTGGCCCTTGTTTGACCTTAGCTAAGCACAGCTAAGGAAGGGGGTGTGTCTGAGGCTGCCTAGCAGTGTTTACATTGCCTAAATGGGTGTGTGCGCCACACACCAGGTTTAAAAAAAAACAAAAAAAAAAAACAGGAAATATAAGCTCTGTTCACATCTGAGCACTGGGTATGCATGGAGCACCTCAAGGCTTAAATGGGGAGGCAATGGGAAGGGAAAACAGCAGTAGGAAGGCAGTCAAGGAGAACTAGCATAGCTGTCAAGTGAAATGTATCAGAATCAGACAATTACACAGGCAGCAGCCCATCCCAGCCCAGCACACTACTATAAACTATGCAAACATCTTTCACTCTGGTTTTTCCCACAAACTCTACACCACCAGTGTACACAGATGGGGAAATTTTACCTGACAAAACTAACAAAATGATAGGGGCTGCTGTCGCTCTCATACATCAATATGTGGAAGAGGCTGAGAGTTGTGAGGATGTGAATGCTGATGACCAACCCACAGTGAGGAGAAGGAGAAGAGTGTACAGACCCAAGATAACCTACCAGGGGCTACATGAGTTGGAGATAGTGGAGCGCTATAGGGTGGACAGAGACCTCTTACAGCAAATTGTTGAGCTGTGCCGGCCACACCTCACACACAGAACCAACAGAGGGGAACGCATCCCAGTGGATACCAAGGTATGTGTAGGAGTAAGAATACTAGCCACAGGTACCTTCCAAAGGCCAACTGGGGATATCATGGGGATCTGACAGGCATCAGCATCCAGGGTACTCCACCATTTCCTGGATGCCATTTCAGCACATGCCAGTGAGCACATATATTTTCTCAACACCCGTGAGGCGTTGACCAGCAATATGCATCTCTTCCACCAAATAGCAGAATTCCCTGAGGTAGTGGGTGCTATAGACTACATGCACATACACATCAAAGCACCACATGGTGAGAGGGGGAGGGTCTACATAAACCGCAAGGGCTTCCCCTCCATGAAATGCCAGGTCATGTGCGATGCCCAGGGCATTATAATGAATGTGTGTGCTGGCAGCCCTGGAAGTTATCATGATTCCCACAGCCGGCATATGATGCAGCTGTACCAGAGATTTGCCAGTGGGGACATCCCATATGGCCACCTAGTGGGAGATGCTAGTTACGCACTGGAGCCGTGGCTGATGACACCCATCAGAAATGCACACACACCTGAACAAGAACTTCATAATAAGGCACATGCACAAATGAGAATCACAATAGACCGTGTGTTTGGGATGCTGAAGTCACAGTTCCGATACCTGAACATATCTGATGGAGCCTTGCAGTACTCTCCAGCTACATGTACACAAATTTTCATTGTATGTGCCATGCTACACAATATGATCCTGCAGAAACAGCTGCAGCAGGAACAGCACAGGGCAGGGCCACACAGCCCCCACCATTGCCAATGGCCAGCACAGGCACAGAGTGACTCAGAGGAGGAACAACCTGAGCATGCCCATGTAGGCAGAAGGAGGCGTGCCCAGTATGCCCAGGCTTTGGCAAAGAGGCAATGTATAGCACATACACTGATATGGTAGGAACCCAGGGAATGACACCTCTCTCTGACTTGCACATACAGTAAAAGGGATGCCAAACATGACCCTACCTGTGCTTTACCATGTATAGGGAATGTACTATGTGCATCTGACATAGTCAGCCCTCCAGCACCATCCTCAATATTGGCGCAGCCATAAGTAAGTCACTCTTCCTATCAATTGCTGAATGGAGTAGTATGTTCTGCTAGTTGTATATATGGTATGGAAGTGAGCATGCAAGGGAATCGGGTGGCTAAATGGGATGGCAGCAGATAGTGGATACCCATATGGGCAGCATGAACTCCATAACAAATACTGGTGTCAACAAAGTAGGCAGTACTAGACAAGGTGACAAATCCCACTGCAGTACATGTGGTGGCCCAAATGTGTGTCCATAGGACACACACATGCATGTTAGTGAGTTTCAAATACCCAACAACAGCCTCAGCCAGCAGGACAGGCATAGATGACCATAAAGAAAGGCTGTGCTAAGGCCTCCAATTAATGACAATGGATAACAGCCTCCCTCCAGACCTACACAGACAGACTACAACAGATCAGGCAGTTGTATGTTAGTTCTGCAGGGTAAGAAGTCTGAAACTGAAATGTAGGTCAATAAAACCTAAGATCTGTACTTGACTGATATGCATCTAGTCTGCATGATAGGTCAGAATCCAAAACGAAATGGAAACCAACAGAGTACCTGAAATACCAGTATAGTCATAGCAAATGTTTACAGTTGTCAGGTGTGTTCCCCCCACAATCCTATGTAGAAATGCAGTAACATGTACGAGTGGGGTTAATAACAATGGAGCACAGATTACCTGAGCTGCCCCAATTTACAGAATAGATTGTTGCATGTGTAAATTATGCAGGGCTCTGTGTGTTAGGTTGTGTGCTGTACATTGTGTGAAAGTGGTCAGCATGTAGGCATGGAGGGTTGTGTCCCTGTGGCCTATGGCCAGTACTGTTGATGACAGGGCCATGCTCTGACAACTGCAGTGCCAACCACAATGCATCCCAGCAATACCCAATTCAGCAGTCATCCATACTCATTGTTCAGATGTCAATATCTGTCACCATCTGAAAGATGGACATGCCATGAATGTGGGCCCAGACATACACACAATACACAGGTGGAAGTACCCTAGGCAGAATACATAAAATTTAACTGTCAGCTGCACACACCTTTGGAATTGTACATACAGGTTAGCAGCACATTACTTGTCTGTGTAGTATGGAATACTGATGTAGTCTGGCAAATCACTGGCAGACCACAAAAGGCACAATTATGAAGTAATGAGAGATTGCCTATGTCCCCGCACAAGGCAGCATAAGGGGAATGCCCCAGGTATATCTGTGAGTAAGCTGCAAGAAGCTTCCATATCACACCTGCACTCAGCTCACCCCACCATCATCCACAGGTTTATCACAGTTCATATCCCTACTGTTGGGAATGAGTACAGTATGACCCCCACTTCTATGGGAATACCCACAGAATGCAGCAGGTGTGTCCCTAGCTGTGAACTGCACCCTACCAGCATCGCAACCAATGGATTAATATGGACAGGAACTATTACCATTAACACCTCGTGCACTTACCCTGTCACTCCAGGGGAATCCAGTGGCTTGCAGCCTGGGACTGTAGGAGTAACAGAATGCACTGGCCTGCTACAGATAGCCTGCATCACTATCAAATGCCCTACAGTCCTCTGTCAAAGGCCTGTGCCTCACCCGTACTGCCAATATATGTTATCTCATGGGGTCCCAACTAACAACATAACACAGTCCACAGAACACAAATGCAAGGCCATGTCGACCAATCCCAGTAGCATGCCCACCATGTCCTACTGCATGAACTGTGGACCAACCCCTAAATAACATTGGGATGAAGGGACAACTATAGAGATACTTCACATATATCATTTGCATAATGTCAGGTAGAGGATAGAATAACAGAGTGGAGGGGTGTAGAAGCATGGATGCCATGGAGTGTGTGAAGTCTGAAACTCTGATGTGTGCCCATACTACCCCTACCTGCAAACCCAGTAATGGGTGGCTAAAAACCCACTGGTAACCACAATGTAAAGGGGAACTGACCAGATATATGTGCCCTGCCTCTGGGTAACCTGGGTGAATCTGTACAGCTCAGAGGTATGGCCATTCTGTTATGTCGATAGATGTACAAGCAGGGAATCCTCAGCCACCACAGTACCAAGGTGCTGGACCATTTACACATATCCATCAGCAAGTGTCTGCAGCTACCTCTCCAGAATGCCATGAGTGTGCAAGAATATGTAGGCTGCAGACCACAATACTGGACACAGCTTCACTCATCTTGTATTTCCCAGGAAATAATTGTGAGCAAATAAGTATATCTGTCCATAGTTGATGACATAATACATCACAGTGTAAAACAGTGCATGTCTAAATATCTCTGCTAACACCAACCATGTAACACAAGCAGCACAGACAGCAATAGTTACAGTATCCCACTATCTTTTGCCCATTGTGACTCCATATTGTCAAACTATCTACAGATATCCTGCAGAAACAGGTTGCTAGCCGTAGGTGTAGAACACAAAATCCTGCACTGGAGTACAACCTACCTGGAATGGATTCACACACTCAATACAGAAAGTCATGCTGGGCATGCTCCTATACTTAGAGGAATTAAGCCCATGTGTGACAACAAAATACAGAAGGTCATACTGGGCATGCTCCAACACTTAGAGAAATGAAGCCCATGTCTGACAACAACAGTGACTATACATATTAGTCAGTCGCAGATGTCTGTGCACAAACACCACATTGCACACCATTCATGCTTTGCACACACATTGGATAGGAATACTCACAATATCCAAGGCCAGCACACTATAATATGTCAAACATATACACACAGAGATGTGGGGAAGAGAGAGACAGACAGTGACAGAGAGATTTCCATCATGAGGCCTGTCCCACCTACCACACATCCAACTGGCCAATATCACATGATGTGCCGATGTCAATCGCTGTAGACATTTGCTTTTCCTATCCCTCAGCCCTAAAGGGTCTGTGGTGCTTGGGATAACTGTGTAACATGATAATACAAATCAGTATTCATCTAGCATTTGTATACCCAGTCCTGTCAAATGTAAAGTTGTGTGTGACTGAGTGTTGTGTGTGTGTTTCCAGAGGAATGAGTTATGGCCCATTCACACACACACTGCACTTCCCATACCCATGTTAGCACTCATGCTGATGTCAGTCACCTTGAAATAACCCTCTGGCCAAATATCAGTCCCATAATCTGTGGCACATGTGATGACTGTGGAATGATATAGTGTAACATACTAGTTATGTAGGAGTTCTAATTCCAGATATGGCAACTGTGTGTGTGTGTGTGTGTGTGTGTGTGTGTGTGTGTGTGTGTGTGTGTGTGTGTGTGTGTGTGTGTGTGTGTGTGTGTGTGAGTGTGTGTGGAGAGTAATGATTTTTGAGCCCATTCACAGTCACTACACATCCTATTGCCCTACATTACCAAGCCTGCTGATGTCAGTCACCTTGAAATACCCCTTTGGAAAAGGGACAGCCCTATAAGCTCTGTGGTGTGTGCAATAACTGTATAATGCTATAGTGTAGTTTAGATAGGAGCTTTAATTCTGGATATAGCAACTGTGAAACTGTGTGTGTGTTTAGAGATTAATTATTTTGAGGCCATTCACAGTCCCTACACCTCCTATTGCCCTACTGTAGCAAGCCTGCTGATGTCAGTCACCTTGAAATACACCTTTGGAGAGGGGCTAGCTCTATAAGCTCTGTGGCGCATGTCATAACTCTGTAATGCTGTAGTGTGAAATACTGGTTAGGTAGGAGTTTTAATCCCAGACTTGGCAACTGTGAAACTCTGTATGTGTGCATAGAGATTAATGATTTTGAGGCCATTCACTACACCTCCCATTGCCCTACTTTAGCAAACCTGCTGATGTCAATCACCTTGAAATACCCCTGTGGAGAAGGGCAGCCCTATAAGCTCTGTGGTGTGTGCGATAAATGAAGAACACTGTAGTAACAATACCTACATAAGTATGGGTTTGAATCTCTCGGTGGCAAGTGTTTTAGTGTGTACCTCAAAGATTTTGGCACCATTTATAGCCAGTACACATCTCAGAGCCTGAATTTAGCAGTCCTGCAGATATCATCCACCTTACAAGTACCTGTTGCCAACCCTAAACCATGTCAGGTCAGTGGTGCCTGTGGTAAATGCATAACCTTAATGGTTCATAAGGATTGATAGATAGAGGTTTGAACCTCACTCCTGGCAAATATAAATGTGTGATTAGGGTAAAATTATTTTTGGGATCTCTCACCCACTACATCACCCAATGCCAGTATTTACAAGGTCTGGTGATGTTCCTCACCTTAGAAGTACCTTGGGACAGCATCCATCTTATAAGCGCTGTGGCACATGTGATAAATGCGGTACACTGTAGTAGCAATACATAGCTAGGTAGGGTTTGAATCTCAGTACTGGCAAGTGTATGTGCGTTTGTGTGTGTCTGTCACCAGTATCGTGTGTGAAGGTTGCTGTGATTGTGTAATAGCGGGATGCGTTGTGGGGTGGGTTTTGCTAAATTATTATATTGAGGATCTACTATATGTCACAATGTCCACCTTACAAGGACAACAGATGTCAAACACCAGACAGGCTGGTGTAGACAATCCATAGCCCTACATGTGATGTTATGGATTGGTGAACAATAAAGACAGCCCTTGTATTACCGAGCGAACACTCTCCACCCATGTCTCACACACAAACACATTTGGCTAGGCAGCAACCACTATATTGGTAGTTCCCTGCAATTTGCTTCACAGATAGTTACCACGGTGTGATTGCAGTGGACTACATGCCTGTTGATCACAACAGTGCCACTGACATCAGAAAGTACTGTGATGTGTAACATCTCCTGACTGTGTGTTATCCAGCAAGTAAAAGGACATGGCACCCTGTTCCATCGCTGCAGTAGGCAAATAAATGCTTAAAGTGGTCCTTTTGCTATGTTCCCCACTGGATGCTTGCAACAACTGTAGAGTCTGGAAATGTAACCCACAAAGGGAATACCATGCGTTATAGACATGTCCTGTATGGACAGACACCACTAACTCCACTGAATACCTGTATCATGCTGTCAATGTAGGTACAAGCACAACCTTAGTTCCATAGCCAGGTCTCCCCAAATGAGGTCAGGAATGCTACATCAAAAGACAACAATCTGTACACACAACATGCCCCAGAGATCTCAAGTACACTTCCACACGTCAAAAAATGTGTGTGGGACATGTGCACAACCCAGACACTGTCCATGTTATGGAATATAGATCACATACAGGGAAGCAGTACACATCACTGGCCACCCACAACTGTAACCCCAATTGAGTGGATGGTGAATACAATACCCACCTGTGGGGACCACTCCAGGGACTACACCCCTAAGCCACACTGGAGACCATTGTCATATGGCCTGATGCCAAGGCATTCCCTTTGCCTAGCCTTGAACAGCTGTCAGGCCCATTCACCTACTACATACCTGTGAAGCAATGAACCTATGCATCTCAGTACTGGCAAGTGTTTGTGTGTGTGTGTGTGTGTGTGTGTGTGTGTGTGTGTGTGTGTGTGTGTGTGTGTGCATGTGTGTAGATTAATGATTTTGAAGCCATTCACACTCAATACACCTCTCATTGCCCTACATTAGCATGCCTGCTGATGTCATTCACCTTGAAATAACCATTTGGCCATGCATCAGCCGTATAAGCTCTGTGGCGCTTGTGATAACTGTGTAATACTGTAATGTAGTAAACTAATTAGGTAGGGGTTCTAATCCTGATCCTTCCAACTG
>NC_056741.1:1599408495-1599410995 GCF_019279795.1 Protopterus annectens | reverse complement strand
TAACTAGCTGTTTTTGGGTATGCCAAACTGTAGGATTCCACTGTGCTTGTAAATGTATAATTTGTGAAACATCCCGACCCACGGTTTTGATTTTATTAGCTAAAACTTCAACATCAATGGCATTTAAAGTTCCTAACTATGTACCAATACCCCCTAATAAGGTGCTATACCAAGCTCGTTTTTGTCTACATTTACCTGTTTTTGGAAAAGTAACATTAAAATACAGTACAGTTTTTTGATATGTTTGTCCTACATATTTACATGTAGAAGGCACTTTAATCATTTGGTCAAAGTGAGCCCTGGGGTGGTTGTTCAATATAGTTATTTGAGAGGCCCATATTCCATTTATAATCTGAGTTGCATTCGTGCAAACCAGTACTGTAATATTCTGTAAATCAATTGATTTTTTATAAATATCAGTTCCGTTCTGGCAAATGTAGTAATTTTCTCGATATGTCTGTTCTTATTTACAATTACAACATCTTATGTCTGTGTAATTTTTAACTATTTCCGTAGCTTGTCTATCATCCAGTAACTGAACATAAAGATGACCTCTTCTTACCCTCCAAATAGTTAAATTTCCTTCAAAAGTCAAATTGGTAGTAGGACATCCTTGTCCGGCATGGCAGGTAAAATTTCCTTGTGTTCTATTTCATGTACTAGCAGCCCATCCCCACTGGAGTACCGCTGAATTAATTTTAATTGCCCTTACTCCTGGTGTTACACACTTTGCCAAAGGGACTCCATACAATGCGAGACCAGCAACACATAGCATTGGAATCTGAAATCAAAGAAAAGTAGCATGATTATTCTCACAAATAACACCAATCTTCTGGTATATATTCCCACTTTTCCTTTCCTGGTTTAAGAATTAAAACAGTATTATCATTCCCAGTAGCAATTACTTCCGCTTGTTCAGGTTGTTTATTGGGTTCATGAACCCATATTTTTGCACCTGAATTGATTTCATGCGTACTGGATATTTGTTTCCTCTCGAAGGCAGCAACAGGCAGTGACTGCCCTCTGGTGACGGTGCCGCCTAACACAGGTACAATAAATATTTGGGCTACCCTATCTTTTTTTTTGTACACGAACATTCACATCTAAAGTATTTGATAAAATAATTTTAAGTTTCCCTTGATAACCTGCTTCAATAACTCCATTTACAACCTGAACACCTTTCAAAGCAAGTGTTGATTGAGGCACTATCCAACTAAAATGCTTTGCTGGAATTTGAATTCCATTTCCAGTCTCAATCAGCTGAACTGACCTTGGCGGTATTTTACAAGCATTCATTGAATATAGACTCAGTCCTACAGTCTGAGTTGTAGCTCTAGTAGGAGCTAATGCACCTGCTTGAGTTTCCCAGTATGTAATTGTTTCAGTCATCACATATGGTTTAATCTGCAATGCTGGAGTTAACATTCTCATTAATGGTGTTTCTGTCTCTGAGATCAGTCTATTATTTAAAAATTTGTAATGCCATATTTAAATTATCTCTCCAGTTTTGCAGAGTCCCATTTAAAATCCTGTACCATTTTCCCCTTAAAATGAGAACCGTTATCACTTTGTATTTACAATGGCATTCCATAATACAAAATCATTAAATCTAAGGTTCTTAGAGTACTTACCTGTGCTACTCGTCGACATGAAAAACCAATAAAATACCCTGAATAAGTATCAACTGCTGTACATATATATTGCCAACCTTTAGTTAATGGTAAAGGACCAACATAATCAATTTGCCATATCTGCCCTGGCAACTTTCCTCGTCCAATATGTCCCTGAACTGTATGAGGTATGGATCTTTGTTGTGTATGCTGACATATTGGGCATTGTAATATAACTGTTTTAATTAGATCTAATGAAAGTGCAATTCCTCTTGTTTGTGCCCACCTGTAAGTGGCTTTTTCTCCCAGATGTTCAAACTTCTGATGTGCCCATTTTGCCATCCCCATTTGCTCAGAGTCATCTGGTATATTAGCTTCTGAAATTCTCGTTTGTTCATCTGTAACAGAATTAAACCATCGTTCTAGAGAACCTGAAGAACAATGTGCATCAACGTGATGAACTGTCACAGTACCTTGATTTATCATTTCCCAAATCGATTGCCATAATTCTTTTCCCCAAATTTCTTTTGAATGAATTTTCCAATCAAGGTTGTTAACCACCCCACTGACACCATACTGATATAAATATGACATGTATATGACATAACCTTAATGCTTGATATAAAGCATATATACTCGCATAACTACTTTTTTACTACACTCCCCTGAAGACTCCCAAGATGTTAAAACTCTTTTAAGACTGGATTATAAGATACAGCCTTCCAACATCTTTTTTTATTTGCTGACCCACTGCAAACCAAACATAAACGTGTTGTGTTTACCTTACCTGCACACATGTAGGCCCCCCCCGAGACCTCGGGGATGGTACTCACTGAATGCCTTGTCCGTGAATATAGTTGTTGATCTATTGGTACTGGTAGCCACCTTTT
>NC_056741.1:1599398495-1599403495 GCF_019279795.1 Protopterus annectens | reverse complement strand
TAATATATAGTTAAATGAATAAGCGCTTACACCATGTAGGCTTTGCTTACCAGTGAGCAAATCTGCTTAGCATTTATATTTAAGCAATGCTTACACCTGCTAAGCATGGCTCAGCCCTGGTAACCAGTGATCACATTCCAGTCTGATGAAATAGCACAGTAATGACATCTTTAATAACTGTATTCAATTCCATGTACATAACATGCTTCTATGTGCTGTCATTACAGTAGCAAGGGGTGTGAGTATACTGTCTGGGACACCTGAGTATATATGGCTAGTACAACAATCTTTTCCTTTTGTATGTGTTTCATACATGGGTAGTATCCCAAGTTATATGCAGTCACACTTGCATGTATTGTGTCATTATGTTACTACTGTTAACAGTGCTTTCCCAAGTAAGAGTAGATTACAGATTACAGTACTGGAACCATATACCCCTGCATGCAAAGCTGAACTCTGCGTACTCACTATAATGTTCTTGGTGTGTGAGCTGTATGTTTTTAAGTACTTGATACTGGATATTGATCTGATATGTGGATATTAACTGTAGACTACTATGTGTATAAGACATATCATTGAGGGCTGCTGTCATGTAGTAATGGCATACCTATCAGTGTCAGATGTCTGTCAAAACATTAATCCTAATTCATAACCTGTTGGCTAGCTGATTTCTGTCTGCCCTCTGTAAAGATTTACAGATGGCAGGTATCCATCTTGGCTGCTTACAGGCGATCTATGCTTGACTGACACTGACATGTATTCCCAGCTGTGTTATGAATGCCAGAGCTAGCAAACCCTACCCTGCATGCACCGCATGCCATGGATACTTCAACTAGACTACCATAGTCAACAGAACATGCTTAGATACAGGTCTCCAACCCATACCCTGGCCATGTTATGTAATATATGCTGCATACATGTCAGTTGGAGCACCTCAATGGCCCTCTGCAAGACACAATCAGTTGACTGAATGTTGCATTTAACTGTCACCCTGAGGATCACTCATGTGGCATCAGTTGATTGATGGTCTGCTGAAAAATGTCAGGTGGCATGATACCACTGTACCCACATCCCCATCTCTTCTCATCTCTCCATGGACAATATTTTAGTACACACCTAGGAACACCTGCACCTATGGGCACCAGTACTGACAAATGTGTCCATGTGCTTTGCTGAGAATAACAGTGTCTGTGTGTTTGTAAACCTCCAGTTGATAATACCCTGAGGACCTTCTCACACATTACACCCCCACTGCCATTGTTAGAAATGGCTGATGCTGTAATGGACATTAAATGTACCTTGTTATACTCTTCAGCCTGTGGACTACCTGGAGCTTGCAGTACCAGCACAACACTGTTGTACAAATGGGTAGCTAGGCATGGGTTATCCACTGAGTCCTGGCAAGTGTGTGTATGTGTGCAAGTGTGTATATTTGTAGGATACAGCATTATGAGACCACATTCTCCAAATACAATACACCTGGCCATACAGTATAAGGGATAGGGATGTTGCTGACATTAGGAGAGCCATGACAAACCATCACCCTACTATCCCTGTGCCATGTGCAATAAATGCATATCCCTGTAGTAGCACTGATGAGCTAGACAAGGGGTTGTATAGCAGTCCTGGTCAATGTGTGATTGTGCATATGCCAGAGTATTATCATGGGTTTCAGTGAGTAAAATATCCAATGTGGGGTGTGGGTGCTGGGTATACTATCTTTACACCATGGTACCCCCAGTACATGTCCCAAGGTCCACAGTATGAGGACCACTGTCACCAACATCCATACACATAACTGAGTACACTATCCAGCCCAATGATGCATGTGCTGTGTGCAAATTATCTGTAACAGAATGGACTCACTGACAAGGTAGTTAGCACTGATAAACCCAGGTCTCTCGGATGTGTCTATGACTGTTATGTGTTTGCCAATGTGTATATGACAATATGTCATACTATGTATTGTTCATTAACACCCAGTACATCCCCCATTACCATACTCTACAAGGCCTGTTGATGTTCCTCACTTAACAAGAAACTCGGGACACATCTCATCCTAAAAGCTGTGTGGTGTCTGCAATTAAGGCCAAACACATTAGCAGCATAAATTACCTAGGTAGGGGTTCTACTCTCAATGTTGCCAAGTAAGTGTGTGTGTATGTGAAGGGATCTACTTCAATTTGCAGAAAATACATGTCACAGGAGGTCATCTGTCTGAGAACTGACTGACAAATGCTAACAATTCAAAGGAATCATGTCATGGAAATTCATTCCATCAAAATTAGTAGTAGATGTGTGAATGCCCTCTTCTCCACTGTACAGTTGTAGAGCGATACTGGAGTTGGTATATATAGTTGGTTGTTGATGTTGTGGACACGGCCACCTTCATTGGGGTTATTGTTGTGTATATCCACCTCACTTAGTCTGCTGTAATACTGTACACTTTATGTTAACAGGTTAAGTAGTTGTCACTTACACTATGTGCTGCTCTAGACTACCCCACACCCTCCAAAGTGGAGGGCTGTGCCACCCACACCAGCACACCAATGTTGCCATCTCCAGGATTACACTACATTGGGGAAGGAGACATATACCCTGCCAGTACCATCGTCAATGACATTAAAGTAGCAGACTGATTATTTACTGATGTGATGTTTTGCCTATTTTGTCTTGGTGAAATTACATAGGCTAAAATGGATTCACTGCAAAATTAAATGCATCCATGTGTACAGTATTCTCTGTGTATTGCATCAACACCAAAGCCTCTGTGTGTGTGTGTGTGTGTGTGTGTGTGTGTGTGTGTGTGTGTGTGTGTGTGTGTGTTATACACAAACATGTGGTGTGTGCCACCCAGTAGACTTACCATTGTCCACTGTAGAAGGGCTGCTGACATCAGTCACCATGCACTCACCTGTATACACCCCTCAGACCTATCAGCCATGTGGCACATGCAGTAACTGTTATACAGACCTGCTACATGTGTTCAGCTGTACCCAGGATATGACACAGTCAATGTGTCACCACAGTGCCATATCCATTGTAGGAAACAACAGCAGACCAACATCCTGCTGACAAATAGACACCTACAACACAAACTGAATACATTATGGAGACCACTATCAGTCAGTGTTGATAACAGCTATAATGCATCATGGCTGGATAGCTATACATCCTGATATGTAAGCATTAAACATTCCTGCTGAAAACATTTAACACAGCATTACATTGCTATACCTTAGTACATCCCCCCTGTGCATCAGAACCATATTAGCCTGTCCCTGCATCGATAGTCTCGATGACAGGGATTTGGCACATGTATCGTCATATGCACAGGGTGTGTTGTGGGTTGTCCAGAGACCTAGGCTGAGCCATTTGGTTGACATCATGGGTGTGTGTTAGGGGGTTTCATTATTAATTGGGCTGTGCAGATGTGGTGTGTGTAGGTATGGAGGTGCCCTAGCTGTGTTGGTGATGTGTGTGTGTGTGTGTGTGTGTGTGTGTGTGTGTGTGTGTGTGTGTGTGTGTGTGTGTGTGTGTGTGTGTGTGTGCACGCGCACAGTTCGGCCAGGTGGCTGCCCTATACAGGGGTTTTTTGGACAGCTGCAGACTGTACATGCCAGGGTGTGCGGTTCACCATCTCCGGCCACGGACATGAGAACTGTGCCTGCCAGAGGTTCCACGGGCAGTATTAGGTACAAGGCCAGATATGGTACTCTCCTCTGATGATGGCAAATATCCGCTGGATCCGGGTCCCTGTTGGGACCAGTCAGGGCCACATGGATGTTGCCTGCTTTGTTGTGGTGTGGACAGCACCCCCCTACAGTGCTGATGCTAGTACTGCCACTACGGGAGTGGCTGTGACTTGTTGCACATTCACATAGACCTCCACATGTTGGTGTTGCTGACCTATGTCCATGTGGCTGTCACCCTACTCCCACCATATGCTCTAACACAGACATCGCATGGTTGGGGATTCCCACCATCTCACCCAACTGTCTATCCAGGATCTCTGCAAAATATGGCAGGCACCTGCAAGATCTTGGATGTTGTCAGTAACAGCAGAATGACTAGCCCTTTGGAGCCTAAGACTCTGTCTGGTATAACTCTTACATACCCTTCAGATATGCCACCATAGTAACCACTGTGATGCAGTGCAGTTAGCAACACTAAGTGAACATGTACAGCATGCATTATGGGTAGGTGTGTTAAATGTGTGCACGACAAATACCATGGCCATAACATGGTTTTGGCAAACACAAACAAAAGACCCCATACTCACAAGCTACAGGCTACTGCCCCAGAGGTATATCAGAGGGACCTACATAGTTGTGTGAGAGATATGGTGTCAGTAGCCACACCTGTGGCATTGGCACAGGGTGGGAGCAGCATTTCAGTACACCAACAGTACAAACCCACAATACTACAGATTATGCACATCTGTTCATTACTACGCTGCAGCGACAGACTATGTTATCTGACATATGCATGAAGATACTTTACAGATGAAGATGGATAAGCAACAGTGGTCTACTAATGTGCCCTGGGGCCTTACCTGCACAGTTCTCGTCCATTGTATGGGTTGCACCGACCTCCACAATGCTATCTTCAGGTTCTTGACTTGGCTGGTGGGCAGGTGCTCCAAGGCTGGTGAGGAGCTCCTCAGCATGTGTCAGTGGGGGCTGGATGGCATGACCCCCACTTGTGGCTATCTGGTCCCTCCTAACTGCAGCAGCACGTTGAAGGGTGTGGCGGATGAGGTCAGTGCAACAATGTCGCACCTGCTCATAAATTGCGGTTATGCAGGCCGACATCGTTTACCCTGTGGACGAGCTCATTCATTAGGGAAGTCCTCTCCTGCAGAGCATGGGCCATATGCCCAAAGAGGGTTCTGTGGTGATTCATGATAAAGTTGATAAGTATGTCATTCTCCTGTGGAGTGCTAGTAGGGATATGTTCTCTTGACATGGTACCTGGAAGACATAAACAGGAAAAATGGT